>NW_026698092.1:0-37706 GCF_030435755.1 Ochotona princeps
TAATGCACTCAAAGGGCACTAAGCATAGAGTGTGAAAACTGAGTTTCCTTGAGAGCTGCTTGGAAGCCTGATGGTGTGTGAAGTTAGTGAGCCAAATGGAGTTGTTCTCCACAAGAACCACTCGGCTGATCCTTCTTCAATAT
Source organism: Ochotona princeps (assembly GCF_030435755.1). Taxonomy (NCBI): domain Eukaryota; kingdom Metazoa; phylum Chordata; class Mammalia; order Lagomorpha; family Ochotonidae; genus Ochotona; species Ochotona princeps. The sequence continues at coordinate 144 of NW_026698092.1, forward strand.
GCCCTTCACCAACATGCAGTGTTTCCTTGATTGAATTAGCTCTCACACCAATATTTGCGTCTAGAGCCTTTGCATTGAGGGCTATCTGAAAACGGCTGTGGCGCTGAAGTTGCCTGTGAATGTGGAGTTGGTGGCATGTGAAACCCGCATGTGGAGCATTCGTTCGTGTGGGATGCTCTACTAGATTCATTCCTAGATAATGCACTCAAAGGGCACTAAGCATAGAGTGTGAAAACTGATTTTCCTTGAGAGCTGCTTGGAAGCCTGATGGTGTGTGAAGTTAGTGAGCCAAATGGAGTTGTTCTCCCACAAGAACCACTCGGCTGATCCTTCTTCAATATGCCCTTCAGCAACATGCAGTGTTTCCTTGATTGAATTAGCTCTCACACCAATATTTGCGTCTAGAGCCTTTGCATTGAGGGCTATCTGAAAACGGCTGTGGCGCTGAAGTTGCCTGTGAATGTGGAGTTGGTGGCATGTGAAACCCACATGTGGAGCATTCGTTTGTGTGGGATGCTCTACTAGATTCATTCCTAGATAATGCACTCAAAGGGCACTAAGCATAGAGTGTGAAAACTGAGTTCCTTGAGAGCTGCTTGGAAGCCTGATGGTGTGTGAAGTTAGTGAGCCAAATGGAGTTGTTCTCCCACAAGAACCACTCGGCTGATCCTTCTTCAATATGCCCTTCAGCAACATGCAGTGTTTCCTTGATTGAATTAGCTCTCAAACGAATATTTGCGTCTAGAGCCTTTGCATTGAGGGCTATCTGAAAACGGCTGTGGCGCTGAAGTTGCCTGTGAATGTGGAGTTGGTGGCATGTGAAACCCGCATGTGGAGCATTCGTTTGTGTGGGATGCTCACCAAGCTTCATTTCAGTCCTAGGCACTCAAAGGGCACTAAGCATAGAGTGTGAAAACTGAGTTTCCTTGAGAGCTGCTGGGAAGCCTGATGGTGTGTGAAGTTAGTGAGCCAAATGGAGTTGTTCTCCCACAAGAACCACTCGGCTGATCCTTCTTCAATATGCCCTTCACCAACATGCAGTGTTTCCTTGATAGAATTAGCTCTCACACCAATATTTGCGTCTAGAGCCTTTGCATTGAGGGCTATCTGAAAACGGCTGTGGCGCTGAAGTTGCCTGTGAATGTGGAGTTGGTGGCATGTGAAACCCGCATGTGGAGCATTCGTTTGTGTGGGATGCTCTACCAGGTTCATTCCTAGATAATGCACTCAAAGGGCACTAAGCATAGAGTGTGAAAACTGATTTTCCTTGAGAGCTGCTTGGAAGCCTGATGGTGTGTGAAGTTAGTGAGCCAAATGGAGTTGTTCTCCCACAAGAACCACTCGGCTGATCCTTCTTCAATATGCCCTTCACCAACATGCAATGTTTCCTTGATTGAATTAGCTCTCACACCAATATTTGCGTCTAGAGCCTTTGCATTGAGGGCTATCTGAAAACGGCTGTGGCGCTGAAGTTGCCTGTGAATGTGGAGTTGGTGGCATGTGAAACCCGCATGTGGAGCATTCGTTCGTGTGGGATGCTCTACTAGATTCATTCCTAGATAATGCACTCAAAGGGCACTAAGCATAGAGTGTGAAAACTGATTTTCCTTGAGAGCTGCTTGGAAGCCTGATGGTGTGTGAAGTTAGTGAGCCAAATGGAGTTGCTCTCCCACAAGAACCACTCGGCTGATCCTTCTTCAATATGCCCTTCAGCAACATGCAGTGTTTCCTTGATTGAATTAGCTCTCACACCAATATTTGCGTCTAGAGCCTTTGCATTGAGGGCTATCTGAAAACGGCTGTGGCGCTGAAGTTGCCTGTGAATGTGGAGTTGGTGGCATGTGAAACCCGCATGTGGAGCATTCGTTTGTGTGGGATGCTCTACTAGATTCATTCCTAGCTAATGCACTCAAAGGGCACTAAGCATAGAGTGTGAAAACTGAGTTTCCTTGAGAGCTGCTTGGAAGCCTGATGGTGTGTGAAGTTAGTGAGCAAATGGAGTTGTTCTCCCACAAGAACCACTCGGCTGATCCTTCTTCAATATGCCCTTCACCAACATGCAGTGTTTCCTTGATTGAATTAGCTCTCACACCAATATTTGCGTCTAGAGCCTTTGCATTGAGGGCTATCTGAAAACGGCTGTGGCGCTGAAGTTGCCTGTGAATGTGGAGTTGGTGGCATGTGAAACCCGCATGTGGAGCATTCTTTTGTGTGGGATGCTCTACTAGATTCATTCCTAGCTAATGCACTCAAAGGGCACTAAGCATAGAGTGTGAAAACTGAGTTTCCTTGAGAGCTGCTTGGAAGCCTGATGGTGTGTGAAGTTAGTGAGCCAAATGGAGTTGTTCTCCCACAAGAACCACTCGGCTGATCCTTCTTCAATATGCCCTTCACCAACATGCAGTGTTTCCTTGATTGAATTAGCTCTCACACCAATATTTGCGTCTAGAGCCTTTGCATTGAGGGCTATCTGAAAACGGCTGTGGCGCTGAAGTTGCCTGTGAATGTGGAGTTGGTGGCATGTGAAACCGCATGTGGAGCATTCGTTTGCATGGGATGCTCTACTAGATTCATTCCTAGCTAATGCACTCAAAGGGCACTAAGCATAGAGTGTGAAAACTGAGTTTCCTTGAGAGCTGCTTGGAAGCCTGATGGTGCGTGAAGTTAGTGAGCCAAATGGAGTTGTTCTCCCACAAGAACCACTCGGCTGATCCTTCTTCAATATGCCCTTCACCAACATGCAGTGTTTCCTTGATTGAATTAGCTCTCACACCAATATTTGCGTCTAGAGCCTTTGCATTGAGGGCTATCTGAAAATGGCTGTGACACTGAAGTTGCCTGTGAATGTGGAGTTGGTGGCATGTGAAACCCGCATGTGGAGCATTCGTTTGTGTGGGATGCTCTACTAGATTCATTTCAGTCCTATGCACTCAAAGGACACTAAGCATAGAGTGTGAAAACTGAGTTTCCTTGAGAGCTGCTTGGAAGCCTGATGGTGTGTGAAGTTAGTGAGCCAAATGGAGTTGTTCTCCCACAAGAACCACTCGGCTGATCCTTCTTCAATATGCCCTTCACCAACATGCAGTGTTTCCTTGATTGAATTAGCTCTCACACCAATATTTGCGTCTAGAGCCTTTGCATTGAGGGCTATCTGAAAATGGCTGTGGCACTGAAGTTGCCTGTGAATGTGGAGTTGGTAGCATGTGAAACCAGCATGTGGAGCATTCGTTTGTGTGGGATGCTCTACTAGATTCATTTCAGTCCTAGGCACTCAAAGGGCACTAAGCATAGAATGTGAAAACTGAGTTTCCTTGACAGCTGCTTGGAAGCCTGATGGTGTGTGAAGTTAGTGAGCCAAATGGAGTTGTTCTCCCACAAGAACCACTCTGCTGATCCTTCTTCAATATGCCCTTCACCAACATGCAGTGTTTCCTTGATTGAATTAGCTCTCACACCAATATTTGCGTCTAGAGCCTTTGCATTGAGGGCTATCTGAAAACGGCTGTGGCGCTGAAGTTGCCTGTGAATGTGGAGTTGGTGGCATGTGAAACCCGCATGTGGAGCATTCGTTTGTTTGGGATGCTCTACTAGATTCATTCCTAGATAATGCACTCAAAGGGCACTAAGCATAGAGTGTGAAAACTGAGTTTCCTTGAGAGCTGCTTGGAAGCCTGATGGTGTGTGAAGTTAGTGAGCCAAATGGAGTTGTTCTCCCACAAGAACCACTCTGCTGATCTTTCTTCAATATGCCCTTCACCAACATGCAGTGTTTCCTTGATTGAATTAGCTCTCACACCAATATTTGCGTCTGGAGCCTTTGCATTGAGGGCTATCTGAAAACGGCTGTGGCGCTGAAGTTGCCTGTGAATGTGGAGTTGGTGGCATGTGAAACCCGCATGTGGAGCATTCGTTTGTGTGGGATGCTCTACTAGATTCATTCCTAGCTAATGCACTCAAAGGGCACTAAGCATACAGTGTGAAAACTGAGTTTCCTTGAGAGCTGCTTGGAAGCCTGATGGTGTGTGAAGTTAGTGAGCCAAATGGAGTTGTTCTCCCACAAGAACCACTCGCTGATCCTTCTTCAATATGCCCTTCACCAACATGCAGTGTTTCCTTGATTGAATTAGCTCTCACACCAATATTTGCGTCTAGAGCCTTTGCATTGAGGGCTATCTGAAAACGGCTGTGGCGCTGAAGTTGCCTGTGAATGTGGAGTTGGTGGCATGTGAAACCCGCATGTGGAGCATTCGTTTGTGTGGGATGCTCTACTAGATTCATTCCTAGCTAATGCACTCAAAGGGCACTAAGCATAGAGTGTGAAAACTGAGTTTCCTTGAGAGCTGCTTGGAAGCCTGATGGTGTGTGAAGTTAGTGAGCCAAATGGAGTTGTTCTCCCACAAGAACCACTCGGCTGATCCTTCTTCAATATGCCCTTCACCAACATGCAGTGTTTCCTTGATTGAATTAGCTCTCACACCAATATTTGCGTCTAGAGCCTTTGCATTGAGGGCTATCTGAAAACGGCTGTGGCGCTGAAGTTGCCTGTGAATGTGGAGTTGGTGGCATGTGAAACCCGCATGTGGAGCATTCGTTCGTGTGGGATGCTCTACTAGATTCATTCCTAGATAATGCACTCAAAGGGCACTAAGCATAGAGTGTGAAAACTGAGTTTCCTTGAGAGCTGCATGGAAGCCTGATGGTGTGTGAAGTTAGTGAGCCAAATGGAGTTGTTCTCCCACAAGAACCACTCGGCTGATCCTTCTTCAATATGCCCTTCAGCAACATGCAGTGTTTCCTTGATTGAATTAGCTCTCACACCAATATTTGCGTCTAGAGCCTTTGCATTGAGGGCTATCTGAAAACGGCTGTGGCGCTGAAGTTGCCTGTGAATGTGGAGTTGGTGGCATGTGAAACCCACATGTGGAGCATTCGTTTGTGTGGGATGCTCTACTAGATTCATTCCTAGATAATGCACTCAAAGGGCACTAAGCCTAGAGTGTGAAAACTGAGTTTCCTTGAGAGCTGCTTGGAAGCCTGATGGTGTGTGAAGTTAGTGAGCCAAATGGAGTTGTTCTCCCACAAGAACCACTCGGCTGATCCTTCTTCAATATGCCCTTCAGCAAGATGCAGTGTTTCCTTGATTGAATTAGCTCTCAAACGAATATTTGCGTCTAGAGCCTTTGCATTGAGGGCTATCTGAAAACGGCTGTGGCGCTGAAGTTGCCTGTGAATGTGGAGTTGGTGGCATGTGAAACCCGCATGTGGAGCATTCGTTTGTGTGGGATGCTCACCAAGCTTCATTTCAGTCCTAGGCACTCAAAGGGCACTAAGCATAGAGTGTGAAAACTGAGTTTCCTTGAGAGCTGCTTGGAAGCCTGATGGTGTGTGAAGTTAGTGAGCCAAATGGAGTTGTTCTCCCACAAGAACCACTCGGCTGATCCTTCTTCAATATGCCCTTCACTAACATGCAGTGTTTCCTTGATAGAATTAGCTCTCACACCAATATTTGCGTCTAGAGCCTTTGCATTGAGGGCTATCTGAAAACGGCTGTGGCGCTGAAGTTGCCTGTGAATGTGGAGTTGGTGGCATGTGAAACCCGCATGTGGAGCATTCGTTTGTGTGGGATGCTCTACCAGGTTCATTCCTAGATAATGCACTCAAAGGGCACTAAGCATAGAGTGTGAAAACTGATTTTCCTTGAGAGCTGCTTGGAAGCCTGATGGTGTGTGAAGTTAGTGAGCCAAATGGAGTTGTTCTTCCACAAGAACCACTCGGCTGATCCTTCTTCAATATGCCCTTCACCAACATGCAATGTTTCCTTGATTGAATTAGCTCTCACACCAATATTTGCGTCTAGAGCCTTTGCATTGAGGGCTATCTGAAAACGGCTGTGGCGCTGAAGTTGCCTGTGAATGTGGAGTTGGTGGCATGTGAAACCCGCATGTGGAGCATTCGTTCGTGTGGGATGCTCTACTAGATTCATTCCTAGATAATGCACTCAAAGGGCACTAAGCATAGAGTGTGAAAACTGATTTTCCTTGAGAGCTGCTTGGAAGCCTGATGGTGTGTGAAGTTAGTGAGCCAAATGGAGTTGTTCTCCCACAAGAACCACTCGGCTGATCCTTCTTCAATATGCCCTTCAGCAACATGCAGTGTTTCCTTGATTGAATTAGCTCTCACACCAATATTTGCGTCTAGAGCCTTTGCATTGAGGGCTATGTGAAAACGGCTGTGGCGCTGAAGTTGCCTGTGAATGTGGAGTTGGTGGCATGTGAAACCCGCATGTGGAGCATTCGTTTGTGTGGGATGCTCTACTAGATTCATTCCTAGCTAATGCACTCAAAGGGCACTAAGCCTAGAGTGTGAAAACTGAGTTTCCTTGAGAGCTGCTTGGAAGCCTGATGGTGTGTGAAGTTAGTGAGCCAAATGGAGTTGTTCTCCCACAAGAACCACTCGGCTGATCCTTCTTCAATATGCCCTTCACCAACATGCAGTGTTTCCTTGATTGAATTAGCTCTCACACCAATATTTGCGTCTAGAGCCTTTGCATTGAGGGCTATCTGAAAACGGCTGTGGCGCTGAAGTTGCCTGTGAATGTGGAGTTGGTGGCATGTGAAACCCGCATGTGGAGCATTCGTTTGTGTGGGATGCTCTACTAGATTCATTCCTAGATAATGCACGAAAAGGGCACTAAGCATAGAGTGTGAAAACTGAGTTTCCTTGAGAGCTGCTTGGAAGCCTGATGGTGTGTGAAGTTAGTGAGCCAAATGGAGTTGTTCTCCCACAAGAACCACTCTGCTGATCTTTCTTCAATATGCCCTTCACCAACATGCAGTGTTTCCTTGATTGAATTAGCTCTCACACAATATTTGCGTCTGGAGCCTTTGCATTGAGGGCTATCTGAAAACGGCTGTGGCGCTGAAGTTGCCTGTGAATGTGGAGTTGGTGGCATGTGAAACCCGCATGTGGAGCATTCGTTTGTGTGGGATGCTCACCAAGCTTCATTTCAGTCCTAGGCACTCAAAGGGCACTAAGCATACAGTGTGAAAACTGAGTTTCCTTGAGAGCTGCTTGGAAGCCTGATGGTGTGTGAAGTTAGTGAGCCAAATGAGTTGTTCTCCCACAAGAACCACTCTGCTGATCCTTCTTCAATATGCCCTTCAGCAACATGCAGTGTTTCCTTGATTGAATTAGCTCTCACACCAATATTTGCGTCTAGAGCCTTTGCATTGAGGGCTATCTGAAAACGGCTGTGGCGCTGAAGTTGCCTGTGAATGTGGAGTTGGTGGCATGTGAAACCCGCATGTGGAGCATTCGTTTGTGTGGGATGCTCTACTAGATTCATTCCTAGCTAATGCACTCAAAGGTCACTAAGCATAGAGTGTGAAAACTGAGTTTCCTTGAGAGCTGCTTGGAAGGCTGATGGTGTGTGAAGTTAGTGAGCCAAATGGAGTTGTTCTCCCACAAGAACCACTCGGCTGATCCTTCTTCAATATGCCCTTCACCAACATGCAGTGTTTCCTTGATTGAATTAGCTCTCACACCAATATTTGCGTCTAGAGCCTTTGCATTGAGGGCTATCTGAAAACGGCTGTGGCGCTGAAGTTGCCTGTGAATGTGGAGTTGGTGGCATGTGAAACCCGCATGTGGAGCATTCGTTCGTGTGGGATGCTCTACTAGATTCATTCCTAGATAATGCACTCAAAGGGCACTAAGCATAGAGTGTGAAAACTGATTTTCCTTGAGAGCTGCTTGGAAGCCTGATGGTGTGTGAAGTTAGTGAGCCAAATGGAGTTGTTCTCCCACAAGAACCACTCGGCTGATCCTTCTTCAATATGCCCTTCAGCAACATGCAGTGTTTCCTTGATTGAATTAGCTCTCACACCAATATTTGCGTCTAGAGCCTTTGCATTGAGGGCTATCTGAAAACGGCTGTGGCGCTGAAGTTGCCTGTGAATGTGGAGTTGGTGGCATGTGAAACCCCATGTGGAGCATTCGTTTGTGTGGGATGCTCTACTAGATTCATTCCTAGATAATGCACTCAAAGGGCACTAAGCATAGAGTGTGAAAACTGAGTTTCCTTGAGAGCTGCTTGGAAGCCTGATGGTGTGTGAAGTTAGTGAGCCAAATGGAGTTGTTCTCCCACAAGAACCACTCGGCTGATCCTTCTTCAATATGCCCTTCAGCAACATGCAGTGTTTCCTTGATTGAATTAGCTCTCAAACGAATATTTGCGTCTAGAGCCTTTGCATTGAGGGCTATCTGAAAACGGCTGTGGCGCTGAAGTTGCCTGTGAATGTGGAGTTGGTGGCATGTGAAACCCGCATGTGGAGCATTCGTTTGTGTGGGATGCTCACCAAGCTTCATTTCAGTCCTAGGCACTCAAAGGGCACTAAGCATAGAGTGTGAAAACTGAGTTTCCTTGAGAGCTGCTTGGAAGCCTGATGGTGTGTGAAGTTAGTGAGCCAAATGGAGTTGTTCTCCCACAAGAACCACTCGGCTGATCCTTCTTCAATATGCCCTTCACCAACATGCAGTGTTTCCTTGATAGAATTAGCTCTCACACCAATATTTGCGTCTAGAGCCTTTGCATTGAGGGCTATCTGAAAACGGCTGTGGCGCTGAAGTTGCCTGTGAATGTGGAGTTGGTGCATGTGAAACCCGCATGTGGAGCATTCGTTTGTGTGGGATGCTCTACCAGGTTCATTCCTAGATAATGCACTCAAAGGGCACTAAGCATAGAGTGTGAAAACTGATTTTCCTTGAGAGCTGCTTGGAAGCCTGATGGTGTGTGAAGTTAGTGAGCCAAATGGAGTTGTTCTCCCACAAGAACCACTCGGCTGATCCTTCTTCAATATGCCCTTCACCAACATGCAATGTTTCCTTGATTGAATTAGCTCTCACACCAATATTTGCGTCTAGAGCCTTTGCATTGAGGGCTATCTGAAAACGGCTGTGGCGCTGAAGTTGCCTGTGAATGTGGAGTTGGTGGCATGTGAAACCCGCATGTGGAGCATTCGTTCGTGTGGGATGCTCTACTAGATTCATTCCTAGATAATGCACTCAAAGAGCACTAAGCATAGAGTGTGAAAACTGATTTTCCTTGAGAGCTGCTTGGAAGCCTGATGGTGTGTGAAGTTAGTGAGCCAAATGGAGTTGTTCTCCCACAAGAACCACTCGGCTGATCCTTCTTCAATATGCCCTTCAGCAACATGCAGTGTTTCCTTGATTGAATTAGCTCTCACACCAATATTTGCGTCTAGAGCCTTTGCATTGAGGGCTATCTGAAAACGGCTGTGGCGCTGAAGTTGCCTGTGAATGTGGAGTTGGTGGCATGTGAAACCCGCATGTGGAGCATTCGTTTGTGTGGGATGCTCTACTAGATTCATTCCTAGCTAATGCACTCAAAGGGCACTAAGCATAGAGTGTGAAAACTGAGTTTCCTTGAGAGCTGCTTGGAAGCCTGATGGTGTGTGAAGTTAGTGAGCCAAATGGAGTTGTTCTCCCACAAGAACCACTCGGCTGATCCTTCTTCAATATGCCCTTCAGCAACATGCAGTGTTTCCTTGATTGAATTAGCTCTCACACCAATATTTGCGTCTAGAGCCTTTGCATTGAGGGCTATCTGAAAACGGCTGTGGCGCTGAAGTTGCCTGTGAATGTGGAGTTGGTGGCATGTGAAACCCGCATGTGGAGCATTCTTTTGTGTGGGAAAAATGCTCTACTAGATTCATTCCTAGCTAATGCACTCAAAGGGCACTAAGCATAGAGTGTGAAAACTGAGTTTCCTTGAGAGCTGCTTGGAAGCCTGATGGTGTGTGAAGTTAGTGAGCCAAATGGAGTTGTTCTCCCACAAGAACCACTCGGCTGATCCTTCTTCAATATGCCCTTCACCAACATGCAGTGTTTCCTTGATTGAATTTGCTCTCACACCAATATTTGCGTCTAGAGCCTTTGCATTGAGGGCTATCTGAAAACGGCTGTGGCGCTGAAGTTGCCTGTGAATGTGGAGTTGGTGACATGTGAAACCCGCATGTGGAGCATTCGTTTGTGTGGGATGCTCACCAAGCTTCATTTCAGTCCTAGGCACTCAAAGGACACTAAGCATAGAGTGTGAAAACTGAGTTTCCTTGAGAGCTGCTTGGAAGCCTGATGGTGTGTGAAGTTAGTGAGCCAAATGGAGTTGTTCTCCCACAAGAACCACTCGGCTGATCCTTCTTCAATATGCCCTTCAGCAACATGCAGTGTTTCCTTGATTGAATTAGCTCTCACACCAATATTTGCGTCTAGAGCCTTTGCATTGAGGGCTATCTGAAAATGGCTGTGGCACTGAAGTTGCCTGTGAATGTGGAGTTGGTGGCATGTGAAACCAGCATGTGGAGCATTCGTTTGTGTGGGATGCTCTACTAGATTCATTTCAGTCCTAGGCACTCAAAGGGCACTAAGCATAGAATGTGAAAACTGAGTTTCCTTGACAGCTGCTTGGAAGCCTGATGGTGTGTGAAGTTAGTGAGCCAAATGGAGTTGTTCTCCCACAAGAACCACTCTGCTGATCCTTCTTCAATATGCCCTTCACCACCATGCAGTGTTTCCTTGATTGAATTAGCTCTCACACCAATATTTGCGTCTAGAGCCTTTGCATTGAGGGCTATCTGAAAACGGCTGTGGCGCTGAAGTTGCCTGTGAATGTGGAGTTGGTGGCATGTGAAACCCGCATGTGGAGCATTCGTTTGTGTGGGATGCTCTACTAGATTCATTCCTAGATAATGCACTCAAAGGGCACTAAGCATAGAGTGTGAAAACTGAGTTTCCTTGAGAGCTGCTTGGAAGCCTGATGGTGTGTGAAGTTAGTGAGCCAAATGGAGTTGTTCTCCCACAAGAACCACTCTGCTGATCTTTCTTCAATATGCCCTTCACCAACATGCAGTGTTTCCTTGATTGAATTAGCTCTCACACCAATATTTGCGTCTGGAGCCTTTGCATTGAGGGCTATCTGAAAACGGCTGTGGCGCTGAAGTTGCCTGTGAATGTGGAGTTGGTGGCATGTGAAACCCGCATGTGGAGCATTCGTTTGTGTGGGATGCTCACCAAGCTTCATTTCAGTCCTAGGCACTCAAAGGGCACTAAGCATAGAGTGTGAAAACTGAGTTTCCTTGAGAGCTGCTTGGAAGCCTGATGGTGTGTGAAGTTAGTGAGCCAAATGGAGTTGTTCTCCCACAAGAACCACTCGGCTGATCCTTCTTCAATATGCCCTTCACCAACATGCAGTGTTTCCTTGATAGAATTAGCTCTCACACCAATATTTGCGTCTAGAGCCTTTGCATTGAGGGCTATCTGAAAACGGCTGTGGCGCTGAAGTTGCCTGTGAATGTGGAGTTGGTGGCATGTGAAACCCGCATGTGGAGCATTCGTTTGTGTGGGATGCTCTACCAGGTTCATTCCTAGATAATGCACTCAAAGGGCACTAAGCATAGAGTGTGAAAACTGATTTTCCTTGAGAGCTGCTTGGAAGCCTGATGGTGTGTGAAGTTAGTGAGCCAAATGGAGTTGTTCTCCCACAAGAACCACTCGGCTGATCCTTCTTCAATATGCCCTTCACCAACATGCAATGTTTCCTTGATTGAATTAGCTCTCACACCAATATTTGCGTCTAGAGCCTTTGCATTGAGGGCTATCTGAAAACGGCTGTGGCGCTGAAGTTGCCTGTGAATGTGGAGTTGGTGGCATGTGAAACCCGCATGTGGAGCATTCGTTCGTGTGGGATGCTCTACTAGATTCATTCCTAGATAATGCACTCAAAGAGCACTAAGCATAGAGTGTGAAAACTGATTTTCCTTGAGAGCTGCTTGGAAGCCTGATGGTGTGTGAAGTTAGTGAGCCAAATGGAGTTGTTCTCCCACAAGAACCACTCGGCTGATCCTTCTTCAATATGCCCTTCAGCAACATGCAGTGTTTCCTTGATTGAATTAGCTCTCACACCAATATTTGCGTCTAGAGCCTTTGCATTGAGGGCTATCTGAAAACGGCTGTGGCGCTGAAGTTGCCTGTGAATGTGGAGTTGGTGGCATGTGAAACCCGCATGTGGAGCATTCGTTTGTGTGGGATGCTCTACTAGATTCATTCCTAGCTAATGCACTCAAAGGGCACTAAGCATAGAGTGTGAAAACTGAGTTTCCTTGAGAGCTGCTTGGAAGCCTGATGGTGTGTGAAGTTAGTGAGCCAAATGGAGTTGTTCTCCCACAAGAACCACTCGGCTGATCCTTCTTCAATATGCCCTTCAGCAACATGCAGTGTTTCCTTGATTGAATTAGCTCTCACACCAATATTTGCGTCTAGAGCCTTTGCATTGAGGGCTATCTGAAAACGGCTGTGGCGCTGAAGTTGCCTGTGAATGTGGAGTTGGTGGCATGTGAAACCCGCATGTGGAGCATTCTTTTGTGTGGGATGCTCTACTAGATTCATTCCTAGCTAATGCACTCAAAGGGCACTAAGCATAGAGTGTGAAAACTGAGTTTCCTTGAGAGCTGCTTGGAAGCCTGATGGTGTGTGAAGTTAGTGAGCCAAATGGAGTTGTTCTCCCACAAGAACCACTCGGCTGATCCTTCTTCAATATGCCCTTCACCAACATGCAGTGTTTCCTTGATTGAATTAGCTCTCACACCAATATTTGCGTCTAGAGCCTTTGCATTGAGGGCTATCTGAAAACGGCTGTGGCGCTGAAGTTGCCTGTGAATGTGGAGTTGGTGACATGTGAAACCCGCATGTGGAGCATTCGTTTGTGTGGGATGCTCTACTAGATTCATTTCAGTCCTATGCACTCAAAGGACACTAAGCATAGAGTGTGAAAACTGAGTTTCCTTGAGAGCTGCTTGGAAGCCTGATGGTGTGTGAAGTTAGTGAGCCAAATGGAGTTGTTCTCCCACAAGAACCACTCGGCTGATCCTTCTTCAATATGCCCTTCAGCAACATGCAGTGTTTCCTTGATTGAATTAGCTCTCACACCAATATTTGCGTCTAGAGCCTTTGCATTGAGGGCTATCTGAAAATGGCTGTGGCACTGAAGTTGCCTGTGAATGTGGAGTTGGTGGCATGTGAAACCAGCATGTGGAGCATTCGTTTGTGTGGGATGCTCTACTAGATTCATTTCAGTCCTAGGCACTCAAAGGGCACTAAGCATAGAATGTGAAAACTGAGTTTCCTTGACAGCTGCTTGGAAGCCTGATGGTGTGTGAAGTTAGTGAGCCAAATGGAGTTGTTCTCCCACAAGAACCACTCTGCTGATCCTTCTTCAATATGCCCTTCACCAACATGCAGTGTTTCCTTGATTGAATTAGCTCTCACACCAATATTTGCGTCTAGAGCCTTTGCATTGAGGGCTATCTGAAAACGGCTGTGGCGCTGAAGTTGCCTGTGAATGTGGAGTTGGTGGCATGTGAAACCGCATGTGGAGCATTCGTTTGTGTGGGATGCTCTACTAGATTCATTCCTAGATAATGCACTCAAAGGGCACTAAGCATAGAGTGTGAAAACTGAGTTTCCTTGAGAGCTGCTTGGAAGCCTGATGGTGTGTGAAGTTAGTGAGCCAAATGGAGTTGTTCTCCCACAAGAACCACTCTGCTGATCTTTCTTCAATATGCCCTTCACCAACATGCAGTGTTTCCTTGATTGAATTAGCTCTCACACCAATATTTGCGTCTGGAGCCTTTGCATTGAGGGCTATCTGAAAACGGCTGTGGCGCTGAAGTTGCCTGTGAATGTGGAGTTGGTGGCATGTGAAACCCGCATGTGGAGCATTCGTTTGTGTGGGATGCTCTACTAGATTCATTCCTAGCTAATGCACTCAAAGGGCACTAAGCATACAGTGTGAAAACTGAGTTTCCTTGAGAGCTGCTTGGAAGCCTGATGGTGTGTGAAGTTAGTGAGCCAAATGGAGTTGTTCTCCCACAAGAACCACTCTGCTGTTCCTTCTTCAATATGCCCTTCAGCAACATGCAGTGTTTCCTTGATTGAATTAGCTCTCACACCAATATTTGCGTCTAGAGCCTTTGCATTGAGGGCTATCTGAAAACGGCTGTGGCGCTGAAGTTGCCTGTGAATGTGGAGTTGGTGGCATGTGAAACCCGCATGTGGAGCATTCGTTTGTGTGGGATGCTCTACTAGATTCATTCCTAGCTAATGCACTCAAAGGGCACTAAGCATAGAGTGTGAAAACTGAGTTTCCTTGAGAGCTGCTTGGAAGCCTGATGGTGTGTGAAGTTAGTGAGCCAAATGGAGTTGTTCTCCCACAAGAACCACTCGGATGATCCTTCTTCAATATGCCCTTCACCAACATGACAATGTTTCCTTGATTGAATTAGCTCTCACACCAATATTTGCGTCTAGAGCCTTTGCAATTGAGGGCTATCTGAAAACGGCTGTGGCGCTGAAGTTGCCTGTGAATGTGGAGTTGGTGGCATGTGAAACCCGCATGTGGAGCATTCGTTCGTGTGGGATGCTCTACTAGATTCATTCCTAGATAATGCACTCAAAGGGCACTAAGCATAGAGTGTGAAAACTGAGTTTCCTTGAGAGCTGCATGGAAGCCTGATGGTGTGTGAAGTTAGTGAGCCAAATGGAGTTGTTCTCCCACAAGAACCACTCGGCTGATCCTTCTTCAATATGCCCTTCAGCAACATGCAGTGTTTCCTTGATTGAATTAGCTCTCACACCAATATTTGCGTCTAGAGCCTTTGCATTGAGGGCTATCTGAAAACGGCTGTGGCGCTGAAGTTGCCTGTGAATGTGGAGTTGGTGGCATGTGAAACCCACATGTGGAGCATTCGTTTGTGTGGGGATGCTCTACCAGATTCATTCCTAGATAATGCACTCAAAGGGCACTAAGCATAGAGTGTGAAAACTGAGTTTCCTTGAGAGCTGCTTGGAAGCCTGATGGTGTGTGAAGTTAGTGAGCCAAATGGAGTTGTTCTCCCACAAGAACCACTCGGCTGATCCTTCTTCAATATGCCCTTCAGCAAGATGCAGTGTTTCCTTGATTGAATTAGCTCTCAAACGAATATTTGCGTCTAGAGCCTTTGCATTGAGGGCTATCTGAAAACGGCTGTGGCGCTGAAGTTGCCTGTGAATGTGGAGTTGGTGGCATGTGAAACCCGCATGTGGAGCATTCGTTTGTGTGGGATGCTCACCAAGCTTCATTTCAGTCCTAGGCACTCAAAGGGCACTAAGCATAGAGTGTGAAAACTGAGTTTCCTTGAGAGCTGCTTGGAAGCCTGATGGTGTGTGAAGTTAGTGAGCCAAATGGAGTTGTTCTCCCACAAGAACCACTCGGCTGATCCTTCTTCAATATGCCCTTCACTAACATGCAGTGTTTCCTTGATAGAATTAGCTCTCACACCAATATTTGCGTCTAGAGCCTTTGCATTGAGGGCTATCTGAAAACGGCTGTGGCGCTGAAGTTGCCTGTGAATGTGGAGTTGGTGGCATGTGAAACCCGCATGTGGAGCATTCGTTTGTGTGGGATGCTCTACCAGGTTCATTCCTAGATAATGCACTCAAAGGGCACTAAGCATAGAGTGTGAAAACTGATTTTCCTTGAGAGCTGCTTGGAAGCCTGATGGTGTGTGAAGTTAGTGAGCCAAATGGAGTTGTTCTTCCACAAGAACCACTCGGCTGATCCTTCTTCAATATGCCCTTCACCAACATGCAATGTCTCCTTGATTGAATTAGCTCTCACACCAATATTTGCGTCTAGAGCCTTTGCATTGAGGGCTATCTGAAAACGGCTGTGGCGCTGAAGTTGCCTGTGAATGTGGAGTGGTGGCATGTGAAACCCGCATGTGGAGCATTCGTTCGTGTGGGATGCTCTACTAGATTCATTCCTAGATAATGCACTCAAAGGGCACTAAGCATAGAGTGTGAAAACTGATTTTCCTTGAGAGCTGCTTGGAAGCCTGATGGTGTGTGAAGTTAGTGAGCCAAATGGAGTTGTTCTCCCACAAGAACCACTCGGCTGATCCTTCTTCAATATGCCCTTCAGCAACATGCAGTGTTTCCTTGATTGAATTAGCTCTCACACCAATATTTGCGTCTAGAGCCTTTGCATTGAGGGCTATCTGAAAACGGCTGTGGCGCTGAAGTTGCCTGTGAATGTGGAGTTGGTGGCATGTGAAACCCGCATGTGGAGCATTCGTTTGTGTGGGATGCTCTACTAGATTCATTCCTAGATAATGCACTCAAAGGGCACTAAGCATAGAGTGTGAAAACTGAGTTTCCTTGAGAGCTGCTTGGAAGCCTGATGGTGTGTGAAGTTAGTGAGCCAAATGGAGTTGTTCTCCCACAAGAACCACTCGGCTGATCCTTCTTCAATATGCCCTTCAGCAACATGCAGTGTTTCCTTGATTGAATTAGCTCTCAAACGAATATTTGCGTCTAGAGCCTTTGCATTGAGGGCTATCTGAAAACGGCTGTGGCGCTGAAGTTGCCTGTGAATGTGGAGTTGGTGGCATGTGAAACCCGCATGTGGAGCATTCGTTTGTGTGGGATGCTCACCAAGCTTCATTTCAGTCCTAGGCACTCAAAGGGCACTAAGCATAGAGTGTGAAAACTGAGTTTCCTTGAGAGCTGCTTGGAAGCCTGATGGTGTGTGAAGTTAGTGAGCCAAATGGAGTTGTTCTCCCACAAGAACCACTCGGCTGATCCTTCTTCAATATGCCCTTCACCAACATGCAGTGTTTCCTTGATTGAATTAGCTCTCACACCAATATTTGCGTCTAGAGCCTTTGCATTGAGGGCTATCTGAAAATGGCTGTAGCACTGAAGTTGCCTGTGAATGTGGAGTTGGTGGCATGTGAAACCCGCATGTGGAGCATTCGTTTGTGTGGGATGCTCTACTAGATTCATTTCAGTCCTAGGCACTCAAAGGACACTAAGCATAGAGTGTGAAAACTGAGTTTCCTTGAGAGCTGCTTGGAAGCCTGATGGTGTGTGAAGTTAGTGAGCCAAATGGAGTTGTTCTCCCACAATAACCACTCTGCTGATCCTTCTTCAATATGCCCTTCACCAACATGCAGTGTTTCCTTGATTGGATTAGCTCTCACACCAATATTTGCGTCTAGAGCCTTTGCATTGAGGGCTATCTGAAAACGGCTGTGGCGCTGAAGTTGCCTGTGAATGTGGAGTTGGTGGCATGTGAAACCCGCATGTGGAGCATTCGTTTGTGTGGGATGCTCTACCAGGTTCATTCCTAGATAATGCACTCAAAGGGCACTAAGCATAGAGTGTGAAAACTGATTTTCCTTGAGAGCTGCTTGGAAGCCTGATGGTGTGTGAAGTTAGTGAGCCAAATGGAGTTGTTCTCCCACAAGAACCACTCGGCTGATCCTTCTTCAATATGCCCTTCACCAACAAGCAATGTTTCCTTGATTGAATTAGCTCTCACACCAATATTTGCGTCTAGAGCCTTTGCATTGAGGGCTATCTGAAAATGGCTGTGGCACTGAAGTTGCCTGTGATTGTGGAGTTGGTGGCATGTGAAACCCGCATGTGGAGCATTCGTTTGTGTGGGATGCTCTACTAGATTCATTTCAGTCCTAGGCACTCAAAGGACACTAGCATAGAGTGTGAGAACTGAGTTTCCTTGAGAGCTGCTTGGAAGCCTGATGGTGTGTGAAGTTAGTGAGCCAAATGGAGTTGTTCTCCCACAAGAACCACTCGGCTGATCCTTCTTCAATATGCCCTTCACCAACATGCATTGTTTCCTTGATTGAATTAGCTCTCACACCAATATTTGCGTCTAGAGCCTTTGCATTGAGGGCTATCTGAAAACGGCTGTGGCGCTGAAGTTGCCTGTGAATGTGGAGTTGGTGGCATGTGAAACCCGCATGTGGAGCATTCGTTTGTGTGGGATGCTCTACTAGATTCATTCCTAGATAATGCACTCAAAGGGCACTAAGCATAGAGTGTGAAAACTGAGTTTCCTTGAGAGCTGCTTGGAAGCCTGATGGTGTGTGAAGTTAGTGAACCAAATGGAGTTGTTCTCCCACAAGAACCACTCGGCTGATCCTTCTTCAATATGCCCTTCAGCAACATGCAGTGTTTCCTTGATTGAATTAGCTCTCACACCAATATTTGCGTCTAGAGCCTTTGCATTGAGGGCTATCTGAAAATGGCTGTGGCACTGAAGTTGCCTATGAATGTGGAGTTGGTGGCATGTGAAACCCGCATGTGGAGCATTCGATTGTGTGGGATGCTCTACTAGATTCATTTCAGTCCTAGGCACTCAAAGGACACTAAGCATAGAGTGTGAAAACTGAGTTTCCTTGAGAGCTGCTTGGAAGCCTGATGGTGTGTGAAGTTAGTGAGCCAAATGGAGTTGTTCTCCCACAATAACCACTCGGCTGATCCTTCTTCAATATGCCCTTCAGCAACATGCAGTGTTTCCTTGATTGAATTAGCTCTCACACCAATATTTGCGTCTAGAGCCTTTGCATTGAGGGCTATCTGAAAACGGCTGTGGCGCTGAAGTTGCCTGTGAATGTGGAGTTGGTGGCATGTGAAACCCGCATGTGGAGCATTCGTTTGTGTGGGATGCTCTGCTAGATTCATTCCTAGCTAATGCACTCAAAGGGCACTAAGCATAGAGTGTGAAAACTGAGTTTCCTTGAGAGCTGCTTGGAAGCCTGATGGTGTGTGAAGTTAGTGAGCCAAATGGAGTTGTTCTCCCACAAGAACCACTCGGCTGATCCTTCTTCAATATGCCCTTCAGCAAGATGCAGTGTTTATTTGATTGAATTAGCTCTCAAACGAATATTTGCGTCTAGAGCCTTTGCATTGAGGGCTATCTGAAAACGGCTGTGGCGCTGAAGTTGCCTGTGAATGTGGAGTTGGTGGCATGTGAAACCCGCATGTGGAGCATTCGTTTGTGTGGGATGCTCTACTAGATTCTTTCCTAGCTAATGCACTCAAAGGGCACTAAGCATAGAGTGTGAAAACTGAGTTTCCTTGAGAGCTGCTGGGAAGCCTGATGGTGTGTGAAGTTAGTGAGCCAAATGGAGTTGTTCTCCCACAAGAACCACTCGGCTGATCCTTCTTCAATATGCCCTTCAGCAACATGCAGTGTTTCCTTGATTGAATTAGCTCTCACACCAATATTTGCGTCTAGAGCCTTTGCATTGAGGGCTATCTGAAAATGGCTGTGGCACTGAAGTTGCCTGTGAATGTGGAGTTGGTGGCATGTGAAACCCGCATGTGGAGCATTCGTTTGTGTGGGATGCTCTACCAGGTTCATTCCTAGCTAAGGTACTCAAAGGGCACTAAGCATAGAGTGTGAAAACTGAGTTTCCTTGAGAGCTGCTTGGAAGCCTGATGGTGTGTGAAGTTAGTGAGCCAAATGGAGTTGTTCTCCCACAAGAACCACTCGGCTGATCCTTCTTCAATATGCCCTTCAGCAACATGCAGTGTTTCCTTGATTGAATTAGCTCTCACACCAATATTTGCGTCTAGAGCCTTTGCATTGAGGGCTATCTGAAAACGGCTGTGGCGCTGAAGTTGCCTGTGAATGTGGAGTTGGTGGCATGTGAAACCCGCATGTGGAGCATTCGTTTGTGTGGGATGCTCTGCTAGATTCATTCCTAGCTAATGCACTCAAAGGGCACTAAGCATAGAGTGTGAGAACTGAGTTTCCTTGAGAGCTGCTTGGAAGCCTGATGGTGTGTGAAGTTAGTGAGCCAAATGGAGTTGTTCTCCCACAAGAACCACTCGGCTGATCCTTCTTCAATATGCCCTTCACCAACATGCAGTGTTTCCTTGATTGAATTAGCTCTCACACCAATATTTGCGTCTAGAGCCTTTGCATTGAGGGCTATCTGAAAACGGCTGTGGCGCTGAAGTTGCCTGTGAATGTGGAGTTGGTGGCATGTGAAACCCGCATGTGGAGCATTCGTTTGTGTGGGATGCTCTACTAGATTCATTCCTAGATAATGCACTCAAAGGGCACTAAGCATAGAGTGTGAAAACTGAGTTTCCTTGAGAGCTGCTTGGAAGCCTGATGGTGTGTGAAGTTAGTGAACCAAATGGAGTTGTTCTCCCACAAGAACCACTCGGCTGATCCTTCTTCAATATGCCCTTCAGCAACATGCAGTGTTTCCTTGATTGAATTAGCTCTCACACCAATATTTGCGTCTAGAGCCTTTGCATTGAGGGCTATCTGAAAATGGCTGTGGCGCTGAAGTTGCCTATGAATGTGGAGTTGGTGGCATGTGAAACCCGCATGTGGAGCACTCGATTGTGTGGGATGCTCTACCAGGTTCATTCCTAGATAATGCACTCAAAGGGCACTAAGCATAGAGTGTGGAAAACTGATTTTCCTTGAGAGCTGCTTGGAAGCCTGATGGTGTGTGAAGTTAGTGAGCCAAATGGAGTTGTTCTCCCACAATAACCACTCGGCTGATCCTTCTTCAATATGCCCTTCACCAACATGCAGTGTTTCCTTGATTGAATTAGCTCTCACACCAATATTTGCGTCTAGAGCCTTTGCATTGAGGGCTATCTGAAAACGGCTGTGGCGCTGAAGTTGCCTGTGAATGTGGAGTTGGTGGCATGTGAAACCCGCATGTGGAGCATTCGTTTGTGTGGGATGCTCTACTAGATTCATTCCTAGCTAATGCACTCAAAGGGCACTAAGCATAGAGTGTGAAAACTGAGTTTCCTTGAGAGCTGCTGGGAAGCCTGATGGTGTGTGAAGTTAGTGAGCCAAATGGAGTTGTTCTCCCACAAGAACCACTCGGCTGATCCTTCTTCAATATGCCCTTCAGCAACATGCAGTGTTTCCTTGATTGAATTAGCTCTCACACCAATATTTGCGTCTAGAGCCTTTGCATTGAGGGCTATCTGAAAATGGCTGTGGCGCTGAAGTTGCCTGTGAATGTGGAGTTGGTGGCATGTGAAACCCGCATGTGGAGCATTCGTTTGTGTGGGATGCTCTACCAGGTTCATTCCTAGCTAAGGTACTCAAAGGGGCACTAAGCATAGAGTGTGAAAACTGAGTTTCCTTGAGAGCTGCTTGGAAGCCTGATGGTGTGTGAAGTTAGTGAGCCAAATGGAGTTGTTCTCCCACAAGAACCACTCGGCTGATCCTTCTTCAATATGCCCTTCAGCAACATGCAGTGTTTCCTTGATTGAATTAGCTCTCACACCAATATTTGCGTCTAGAGCCTTTGCATTGAGGGCTATCTGAAAACGGCTGTGGCGCTGAAGTTGCCTGTGAATGTGGAGTTGGTGGCATGTGAAACCCGCATGTGGAGCACTCGATTGTGTGGGATGCTCTACTAGATTCATTTCAGTCCTAGGCACTCAAAGGACACTAAGCATAGAGTGTGAAAACTGAGTTTCCTTGAGAGCTGCTTGGAAGCCTGATGGTGTGTGAAGTTAGTGAGCCAAATGGAGTTGTTCTCCCACAAGAACCACTCGGCTGATCCTTCTTCAATATGCCCTTCACCAACATGCAGTGTTTCCTTGATTGAATTAGCTCTCACACCAATATTTGCGTCTAGAGCCTTTGCATTGAGGGCTATCTGAAAACGGCTGTGGCGCTGAAGTTGCCTGTGAATGTGGAGTTGGTGGCATGTGAAACCCGCATGTGGAGCATTCGTTTGTGTGGGATGCTCTACTAGATTCATTCCTAGCTAATGCACTCAAAGGGCACTAAGCATAGAGTGTGAAAACTGAGTTTCCTTGAGAGCTGCTGGGAAGCCTGATGGTGTGTGAAGTTAGTGAGCCAAATGGAGTTGTTCTCCCACAAGAACCACTCGGCTGATCCTTCTTCAATATGCCCTTCAGCAACATGCAGTGTTTCCTTGATTGAATTAGCTCTCACACCAATATTTGCGTCTAGAGCCTTTGCATTGAGGGCTATCTGAAAACGGCTGTGGCACTGAAGTTGCCTGTGAATGTGGAGTTGGTGGCATGTGAAACCCGCATGTGGAGCATTCGTTTGTGTGGGATGCTCTACCAGGTTCATTCCTAGCTAAGGTACTCAAAGGGCACTAAGCATAGAGTGTGAAAACTGAGTTTCCTTGAGAGCTGCTTGGAAGCCTGATGGTGTGTGAAGTTAGTGAGCCAAATGGAGTTGTTCTCCCACAAGAACCACTCGGCTGATCCTTCTTCAATATGCCCTTCACCAACATGCAGTGTTTCCTTGATTGAATTAGCTCTCACACCAATATTTGCGTCTAGAGCCTTTGCATTGAGGGCTTTCTGAAAATGGCTGTGGCGCTGAAGTTGCCTGTGAATGTGGAGTTGGTGGCATGTGAAACCCGCATGTGGAGCATTCGTTTGTGTGGGATGCTCTGCTAGATTCATTCCTAGCTAATGCACTCAAAGGGCACTAAGCATAGAGTGTGAAAACTGAGTTTCCTTGAGAGCTGCTTGGAAGCCTGATGGTGTGTGAAGTTAGTGAGCCAAATGGAGTTGTTCTCCCACAAGAACCACTCGGCTGATCCTTCTTCAATATGCCCTTCACCAACATGCAGTGTTTCCTTGATTGAATTAGCTCTCACACCAATATTTGCGTCTAGAGCCTTTGCATTGAGGGCTATCTGAAAACGGCTGTGGCGCTGAAGTTGCCTGTGAATGTGGAGTTGGTGGCATGTGAAACCCGCATGTGGAGCATTCGTTTGTGTGGGATGCGCACCAAGCTTCATTTCAGTCCTAGGCACTCAAAGGACACTAAGCATAGAGTGTGAAAACTGAGTTTCCTTGAGAGCTGCTTGGAAGCCTGATGGTGTGTGAAGTTAGTGAGCCAAATGGAGTTGTTCTCTCACAAGAACCACTCGGCTGATCCTTCTTCAATATGCCCTTCACCAACATGCAGTGTTTCCTTGATTGAATTAGCTCTCACACCAATATTTGCGTCTAGAGCCTTTACATTGAGGGCTATCTGAAAACGGCTGTGGCGCTGAAGTTGCCTGAGAATGTGGAGTTGGTGGCATGTGAAACCCGCATGTGGAGCATTCGTTTGTGTGGGATGCTCTACCAGGTTCATTCCTAGATAATGCACTCAAAGGGCACTAAGCCTAGAGTGTGAAAACTGAGTTTCCTTGAGAGCTGCTTGGAAGCCTGATGGTGTGTGAAGTTAGTGAGGCAAATGGAGTTGTTCTCCCACAAGAACCACTCGGCTGATCCTTCTTCAATATGCCCTTCAGCAACATGCAGTGTTTCCTTGATTGAATTAGCTCTCACACCAATATTTGCGTCTAGAGCCTTTGCATTGAGGGCTATCTGAAAACGGCTGTGGCGCTGAAGTTGCCTGTGAATGTGGAGTTGGTGGCATGTGAAACCCGCATGTGGAGCATTCGTTTGTGTGGGATGCTCTACCAGGTTCATTCCTAGCTAAGATACTCAAAGGGCACTAAGCATAGAGTGTGAAAACTGAGTTTCCTTGAGAGCTGCTTGGAAGCCTGATGGTGTGTGAAGTTAGTGAGCCAAATGGAGTTGTTCTCCCACAAGAACCACTCGGCTGATCCTTCTTCAATATGCCCTTCAGCAACATGCAGTGTTTCCTTGATTGAATTAGCTCTCACACCAATATTTGCATCTAGAGCCTTTGCATTGAGGGCTATCTGAAAACGGCTGTGGCGCTGAAGTTGCCTGTGAATGTGGAGTTGGTGGCATGTGAAACCCGCATGTGGAGCATTCGTTTGTGTGGGATGCTCTACCAGGTTCATTCCTAGCTAAGGTACTCAAAGGGCACTAAGCATAGAGTGTGAAAACTGAGTTTCCTTGAGAGCTGCTTGGAAGCCTGATGGTGTGTGAAGTTAGTGAGCCAAATGGAGTTGTTCTCCCACAAGAACCACTCGGCTGATCCTTCTTCAATATGCCCTTCAGCAACATGCAGTGTTTCCTTGATTGAATTAGCTCTCACACCAATATTTGCATCTAGAGCCTTTGCATTGAGGGCTATCTGAAAACGGCTGTGGCGCTGAAGTTGCCTGTGAATGTGGAGTTGGTGGCATGTGAAACCCGCATGTGGAGCATTCGTTTGTGTGGGATGCTCTACTAGATTCATTCCTAGATAATGCACTCAAAGGGCACTAAGCATAGAGTGTGAAAACTGAGTTTCCTTGAGAGCTGCTTGGAAGCCTGATGGTGTGTGAAGTTAGTGAGCCAAATGGAGTTGTTCTCCCACAAGAACCACTCGGCTGATCCTTCTTCAATATGCCCTTCACCAACATGCAGTGTTTCCTTGATTGAATTAGCTCTCACACCAATATTTGCGTCTAGAGCCTTTGCATTGAGGGCTATCTGAAAACGGCTGTGGCGCTGAAATTGCCTGTGAATGTGGAGTTGGTGGCATGTGAAACCCGCATGTGGAGCATTCGTTTGTGTGGGATGCTCACCAAGCTTCATTTCAGTCCTAGGCACTCAAAGGGCACTAAGCATAGAGTGTGAAAACTGAGTTTCCTTGAGAGCTGCTTGGAAGCCTGATGGTGTGTGAAGTTAGTGAGCCAAATGGAGTTGTTCTCCCACAAGAACCACTCGGCTGATCCTTCTTCAATATGCCCTTCACCAACATGCAGTGTTTCCTTGATTGAATTAGCTCTCACACCAATATTTGCGTCTAGAGCCTTTGCATTGAGGGCTTTCTGAAAATGGCTGTGGCGCTGAAGTTTCCTGTGAATGTGGAGTTGGTGGCATGTGAAACCCGCATGTGGAGCATTCGTTTGTGTGGGATGCTCTACCAGGTTCATTCCTAGATAATGCACTCAAAGGGCACTAAGCATAGAGTGTGAAAACTGAGTTTCCTTGAGAGCTGCTTGGAAGCCTGATGGTGTGTGAAGTTAGTGAGCCAAATGGAGTTGTTCTCCCACAAGAACCACTCGGCTGATCCTTCTTCAATATGCCCTTCACCAACATGCAGTGTTTCCTTGATTGAATTTGCTCTCACACCAATATTTGCGTCTAGAGCCTTTGCATTGAGGGCTATCTGAAAACGGCTGTGGCGCTGAAGTTGCCTGTGAATGTGGAGTTGGTGGCATGTGAAACCCGCATGTGGAGCATTCGTTTGTGTGGGATGCTCACCAAGCTTCATTTCAGTCCTAGGCACTCAAAGGACACTAAGCATAGAGTGTGAAAACTGAGTTTCCTTGAGAGCTGCTTGGAAGCCTGATGGTGTGTGAAGTTAGTGAGCCAAATGGAGTTGTTCTCTCACAAGAACCACTCGGCTGATCCTTCTTCAATATGCCCTTCACCAACATGCAGTGTTTCCTTGATTGAATTAGCTCTCACACCAATATTTGCGTCTAGAGCCTTTACATTGAGGGCTATCTGAAAACGGCTGTGGCGCTGAAGTTGCCTGAGAATGTGGAGTTGGTGGCATGTGAAACCAGCATGTGGAGCATTCGTTTGTGTGGGATGCTCTACCAGGTTCATTCCTAGATAATGCACTCAAAGGGCACTAGGCCTAGAGTGTGAAAACTGAGTTTCCTTGAGAGCTGCTTGGAAGCCTGATGGTGTGTGAAGTTAGGGAGCCAAATGGAGTTGTTCTCCCACAAGAACCACTCGGCTGATCCTTCTTCAATATGCCCTTCAGCAACATGCAGTGTTTCCTTGATTGAATTAGCTCTCACACCAATATTTGCGTCTAGAGCCTTTGCATTGAGGGCTATCTGAAAACGGCTGTGGCGCTGAAGTTGCCTGTGAATGTGGAGTTGGTGGCATGTGAAACCCGCATGTGGAGCATTCGTTTGTGTGGGATGCTCTACTAGATTCATTCCTAGATAATGCACTCAAAGGGCACTAAGCCTAGAGTGTGAAAACTGAGTTTCCTTGAGAGCTGCTTGGAAGCCTGATGGTGTGTGAAGTTAGTGAGCCAAATGGAGTTGTTCTCCCACAAGAACCACTCGGCTGATCCTTCTTCAATATGCCCTTCAGCAACATGCAGTGTTTCCTTGATTGAATTAGCTCTCACACCAATATTTGCGTCTAGAGCCTTTGCATTGAGGGCTATCTGAAAACGGCTGTGGCGCTGAAATTGCCTGTGAATGTGGAGTTGGTGGCATGTGAAACCCGCATGTGGAGCATTCGTTTGTGTGGGATGCTCACCAAGTTTCATTTCAGTCCTAGGTACTCAAAGGGCACTAAGCATAGAGTGTGAAAACTGAGTTTCCTTGAGAGCTGCTTGGAAGCCTGATGGTGTGTGAAGTTAGTGAGCCAAATGGAGTTGTTCTCCCACAAGAACCACTCAGCTGATCCTTCTTCAATATGCCCTTCACCAACATGCAGTGTTTCCTTGATTGAATTAGCTCTCACACCAATATTTGTGTCTAGAGCCTTTGCATTGAGGGCTTTCTGAAAATGGCTTTGGCGCTGAAGTTTCCTGTGAATGTGGAGTTGGTGGCATGTGAAACCCGCATGTGGAGCATTCGTTTGTGTGGGATGCTCTACCAGGTTCATTCCTAGATAATGCACTCAAAGGGCACTAAGCCTAGAGTGTGAAAACTGAGTTTCCTTGAGAGCTGCTTGGAAGCCTGATGGTGTGTGAAGTTAGTGAGCCAAATGGAGTTGTTCTCTCACAAGAACCACTCGGCTGATCCTTCTTCAATATGCCCTTCAGCAACATGCAGTGTTTCCTTGATTGAATTAGCTCTCACACCAATATTTGCGTCTAGAGCCTTTGCATTGAGGGCTATCTGAAAACGGCTGTGGCGCTGAAGTTGCCTGTGAATGTGGAGTTGGTGGCATGTGAAACCCGCATGTGGAGCATTCGTTTGTGTGGGATGCTCACCAAGTTTCATTTCAGTCCTAGGCACTCAAAGGGCACTAAGCATAGAGTGTGAAAACTGAGTTTCCTTGAGAGCTGCTTGGAAGCCTGATGGTGTGTGAAGTTAGTGAGCCAAATGGAGTTGTTCTCTCACAAGAACCACTCGGCTGATCCTTCTTCCATATGCCCTTCACCAACATGCAGTGTTTCCTTGATTGAATTAGCTCTCACACCAATATTTGCGTCTAGAGCCTTTGCATTGAGGGCTATCTGAAAATGGCTGTGGCGCTGAAGTTGCCTGAGAATGTGGAGTTGGTGGCATGTGAAACCCGCATGTGGAGCATTCGTTTGTGTGGGATGCTCTACCAGGTTCATTCCTAGATAATGCACTCAAAGGGCACTAAGCATAGAGTGTGAAAACTGAGTTTCCTTGAGAGCTGCTTGGAAGCCTGATGGTGTGTGAAGTTAGTGAGCCAAATGGAGTTGTTCTCCCACAAGAACCACTCGGCTGATCCTTCTTCAATATGCCCTTCAGCAACATGCAGTGTTTCCTTGATTGAATTAGCTCTCACACCAATATTTGCATCTAGAGCCTTTGCATTGAGGGCTATCTGAAAACGGCTGTGGCGCTGAAGTTGCCTGTGAATGTGGAGTTGGTGGCATGTGAAACCCGCATGTGGAGCATTCGTTTGTGTGGGATGCTCTTCTAGATTCATTCCTAGATAATGCACTCAAAGGGCACTAAGCCTAGAGTGTGAAAACTGAGTTTCCTTGAGAGCTGCTTGGAAGCCTGATGGTGTGTGAAGTTAGTGAGCCAAATGGAGTTGTTCTCCCACAAGAACCACTCAGCTGATCCTTCTTCAATATGCCCTTCACCAACATGCAGTGTTTCCTTGATTGAATTAGCTCTCACACCAATATTTGTGTCTAGAGCCTTTGCATTGAGGGCTTTCTGAAAATGGCTTTGGCGCTGAAGTTTCCTGTGAATGTGGAGTTGGTGGCATGTGAAACCCGCATGTGGAGCATTCGTTTGTGTGGGATGCTCTACCAGGTTCATTCCTAGATAATGCACTCAAAGGGCACTAAGCCTAGAGTGTGAAAACTGAGTTTCCTTGAGAGCTGCTTGGAAGCCTGATGGTGTGTGAAGTTAGTGAGCCAAATGGAGTTGTTCTCTCACAAGAACCACTCGGCTGATCCTTCTTCAATATGCCCTTCAGCAACATGCAGTGTTTCCTTGATTGAATTAGCTCTCACACCAATATTTGCGTCTAGAGCCTTTGCATTGAGGGCTATCTGAAAACGGCTGTGGCGCTGAAGTTGCCTGTGAATGTGGAGTTGGTGGCATGTGAAACCCGCATGTGGAGCATTCGTTTGTGTGGGATGCTCACCAAGTTTCATTTCAGTCCTAGGCACTCAAAGGGCACTAAGCATAGAGTGTGAAAACTGAGATTCCTTGAGAGCTGCTTGGAAGCCTGATGGTGTGTGAAGTTAGTGAGCCAAATGGAGTTGTTCTCTCACAAGAACCACTCGGCTGATCCTTCTTCCATATGCCCTTCACCAACATGCAGTGTTTCCTTGATTGAATTAGCTCTCACACCAATATTTGCGTCTAGAGCCTTTGCATTGAGGGCTATCTGAAAATGGCTGTGGCGCTGAAGTTGCCTGAGAATGTGGAGTTGGTGGCATGTGAAACCCGCATGTGGAGCATTCGTTTGTGTGGGATGCTCTACCAGGTTCATTCCTAGATAATGCACTCAAAGGGCACTAAGCATAGAGTGTGAAAACTGAGTTTCCTTGAGAGCTGCTTGGAAGCCTGATGGTGTGTGAAGTTAGTGAGCCAAATGGAGTTGTTCTCCCACAAGAACCACTCGGCTGATCCTTCTTCAATATGCCCTTCAGCAACATGCAGTGTTTCCTTGATTGAATTAGCTCTCACACCAATATTTGCGTCTAGAGCCTTTGCATTGAGGGCGATCTGAAAACGGCTGTGGCGCTGAAGTTGCCTGTGAATGTGGAGTTGGTGGCATGTGAAACCCGCATGTGGAGCATTCGTTTGTGTGGGATGCTCTACTAGATTCATTCCTAGATAATGCTCTCAAAGGGCACTAAGCATAGAGTGTGAAAACTGAGTTTCCTTGAGAGCTGCTTGGAAGCCTGATGGTGTGTGAAGTTAGTGAGCCAAATGGAGTTGTTCTCCCACAAGAACCACTCGGCTGATCCTTCTTCAATATGCCCTTCAGCAACATGCAGTGTTTCCTTGATTGAATTAGCTCTCACACCAATATTTGCGTCTAGAGCCTTTGCATTGAGGACTATCTGAAAACGGCTGTGGCGCTGACGTTGCCTGTGAATGTGGAGTTGGTGGCATGTGAAACCCGCATGTGGAGCATTCGTTTGTATGGGATGCTCACCAAGCTTCATTTCAGTCCTAGGCACTCAAAGGACACTAAGCATAGAGTGTGAAAACTGAGTTTCCTTGAGAGCTGCTTGGAAGCCTGATGGTGTGTGAAGTTAGTGAGCCAAATGGAGTTGTTCTCTCACAAGAACCACTCGGCTGATCCTTCTTCAATATGCCCTTCACCAACATGCAGTGTTTCCTTGATTGAATTAGCTCTCACACCAATATTTGCGTCTAGAGCCTTTACATTGAGGGCTATCTGAAAACGGCTGTGGCGCTGAAGTTGCCTGAGAATGTGGAGTTGGTGGCATGTGAAACCCGCATGTGGAGCATTCGTTTGTGTGGGATGCTCTACCAGGTTCATTCCTAGATAATGCACTCAAAGGGCACTAAGCCTAGAGTGTGAAAACTGAGTTTCCTTGAGAGCTGCTTGGAAGCCTGATGGTGTGTGAAGTTAGTGAGCCAAATGGAGTTGTTCTCCCACAAGAACCACTCGGCTGATCCTTCTTCAATATGCCCTTCAGCAACATGCAGTGTTTCCTTGATTGAATTAGCTCTCACACCAATATTTGCGTCTAGAGCCTTTGCATTGAGGGCTATCTGAAAACGGCTGTGGCGCTGAAGTTGCCTGTGAATGTGGAGTTGGTGGCATGTGAAACCCGCATGTGGAGCATTCGTTTGTGTGGGATGCTCTACCAGGTTCATTCCTAGCTAAGGTACTCAAAGGGCACTAAGCATAGAGTGTGAAAACTGAGTTTCCTTGAGAGCTGCTTGGAAGCCTGATGGTGTGTGAAGTTAGTGAGCCAAATGGAGTTGTTCTCCCACAAGAACCACTCGGCTGATCCTTCTTCAATATGCCCTTCAGCAACATGCAGTGTTTCCTTGATTGAATTAGCTCTCACACCAATATTTGCATCTAGAGCCTTTGCATTGAGGGCTATCTGAAAACGGCTGTGGCGCTGAAGTTGCCTGTGAATGTGGAGTTGGTGGCATGTGAAACCCGCATGTGGAGCATTCGTTTGTGTGGGATGCTCTACTAGATTCATTCCTAGATAATGCACTCAAAGGGCACTAAGCATAGAGTGTGAAAACTGAGTTTCCTTGAGAGCTGCTTGGAAGCCTGATGGTGTGTGAAGTTAGTGAGCCAAATGGAGTTGTTCTCCCACAAGAACCACTCGGCTGATCCTTCTTCAATATGCCCTTCAGCAACATGCAGTGTTTCCTTGATTGAATTAGCTCTCACACCAATATTTTCGTCTAGAGCCTTTGCATTGAGTACTATGTGAAAACGGCTGTGGCACTGAAGTTGCCTGTGCATGTGGAGTTGGTGGCATGTGAAACCCGCATGTGGAGCATTCGTTTGTGTGGGATGCTCACCAAGTTTTATTTCAGTCCTAGGCACTCAAAGGGCACTAAGCATAGAGTGTGAAAACTGAGTTTCCTAAGAGAGCTGCTTGGAAGCCTGATGGTTTGTGAAGTTAGTGAGCCAAATGGAGTTGTTCTCCCACAAGAACCACTCGGCTGATCCTTCTTCAATATGCCCTTCAGCAACATGCAGTGTTTCCTTGATTGAATTAGCTCTCACACCAATATTTGCGTCTAGAGCCTTTGCATTGAGGGCTATCTGAAAACGGCTGTGGCGCTGAAGTTGCCTGTGAATGTGGAGTTGGTGGCATGTGAAACCCGCATGTGGAGCATTCGTTTGTGTGGGATGCTCTACCAGGTTCATTCCTAGATAATGCACTCAAAGGGCACTAAGCATAGAATGTGAAAACTGAGTTTCCTTGAGAGCTGCTTGGAAGCCTGATGGTGTGTGAAGTTAGTGAGCCAAATGGAGTTGTTCTCCCACAAGAACCACTCGGCTGATCCTTCTTCAATATGCCCTTCACCAACATGCAGTGTTTCCTTGATTGAATTAGCTCTCACACCAATATTTGCGTCTAGAGCCTTTGCATTGAGGGCTATCTGAAAACGGCTGTGGCACTGAAGTTGCCTGTGAATGTGGAGTTGGTGGCATGTGAAACCCGCATGTGGAGCATTCGTTTGTGTGGGATGCTCACCAAGCTTCATTTCAGTCCTAGGCACTCAAAGGGCACTAAGCATAGAGTGTGAAAACTGAGTTTCCTTGAGAGCTGCTTGGAAGCCTGATGGTGTGTGAAGTTAGTGAGCCAAATGGAGTTGTTCTCCCACAAGAACCACTCGGCTGATCCTTCTTCAATATGCCCTTCAGCAACATGCAGTGTTTCCTTGATTGAATTAGCTCTCACACCAATATTTTCGTCTAGAGCCTTTGCATTGAGGGCTATGTGAAAACGGCTGTGGCACTGAAGTTGCCTGTGAATGTGGAGTTGGTGGCATGTGAAACCCGCATGTGGAGCATTCGTTTGTGTGGGATGCTCACCAAGTTTTATTTCAGTCCTAGGCACTCAAAGGGCACTAAGCATAGAGTGTGAAAACTGAGTTTCCTAAGAGAGCTGCTTGGAAGCCTGATGGTTTGTGAAGTTAGTGAGCCAAATGGAGTTGTTCTCCCACAAGAACCACTCGGCTGATCCTTCTTCAATATGCCCTTCACCAACATGCAGTGTTTCCTTGATTGAATTAGGTCTCACACCAATATTTGCGTCTAGAGCCTTTGCATTGAGGGCTATCTGAAAACGGCTGTGGCGCTGAAGTTGCCTGTGAATGTGGAGTTGGTGGCATGTGAAACCCGCATGTGGAGCCTTCGTTTGTGTGGGATGCTCTACCAGGTTCATTCCTAGATAATGCACTCAAAGGGCACTAAGCATAGAGTGTGAAAACTGAGTTTCCTTGAGAGCTGCTTGGAAGCCTGATGGTGTGTGAAGTTAGTGAGCCAAATGGAGTTGTTCTCCCACAAGAACCACTCGGCTGATCCTTCTTCAATATGCCCTTCACCAACATGCAGTGTTTCCTTGATTGAATTAGCTCTCACACCAATATTTGCGTCTAGAGCCTTTGCATTGAGGGCTATCTGAAAACGGCTGTGGCGCTGAAGTTGCCTGTGAATGTGGAGTTGGTGGCATGTGAAACCCGCATGTGGAGCATTCGTTTGTGTGGGAAGTTCACCAAGCTTCATTTCAGTCCTAGGCACTCAAACGGCACTAAGCATAGAGTGTGAAAACTGAGTTTCCTTGAGAGCTGCTTGGAAGTGTGATGGTGTTTGAAGTTAGTGAGCCAAATGGAGTTGTTCTCCCACAAGAACCACTCGGCTGATCCTTCTTCAATATGCCCTTCACCAACATGCAGTGTTTCCTTGATTGAATTAGCTCTCACAACAATATTTGCGTCTAGAGCCTTTGCATTGAGGGCTATCTGAAAACGGCTGTGGCGCTGATGTTGCCTGTGAATGTGGAGTTGGTGGCATGTGAAACCCGCATGTGGAGCATTCGTTTGTGTGGGATGCTCTACCAGGTTCATTCCTAGATAATGCACTCAAAGGGCACTAAGCATAGAGTGTGAAAACTGAGTTTCCTTGAGAGCTGCTTGGAAGCCTGATGGTGTGTGAAGTTAGTGAGCCAAATGGAGTTGTTCTCCCACAAGAACCACTCGGCTGATCCTTCTTCAATATGCCCTTCACCAACATGCAGTGTTTCCTTGATTGAATTAGCTCTCACACCAATATTTGCGTCTAGAGCCTTTGCATTGGGGGCTATCTGAAAACGGCTGTGGCGCTGAAGTTGCCAGTGAATGTGGAGTTGGTGGCATGTGAAACCCGCATGTGGAGCATTCGTTTGTGTGGGAAGTTCACCAAGCTTCATTTCAGTCCTAGGCACACAAAGGGCACTAAGCATAGAGTGTGAAAACTGAGTTTCCTTGAGAGCTGCTTGGAAGCCTGATGGTGTGTGAAGTTAGTGAGCCAAATGGAGTTGTTCTCCCACAAGAACCACTCGGCTGATCCTTCTTCAATATGCCCTTCACCAACATGCAGTGTTTCCTTGATTGAGTTAGGTCTCACACCAATATTTGCGTCTAGAGCCTTTGCATTGAGGGCTATCTGAAAACGGCTGTGGCGCTGAAGTTGCCTGTGAATGTGGAGTTGGTGGCATGTGAAACCCGCATGTGGAGCATTCGTTTGTGTGGGATGCTCTACTAGATTCATTCCTAGCTAATGCACTCAAAGGGCACTAAGCATAGAGTGTGAAAACTGAGTTTCCTTGAGAGCTGCTTGGAAGCCTGATGGTGTGTGAAGTTAGTGAGCCAAATGGAGTTGTTCTCCCACAAGAACCACTCGGCTGATCCTTCTTCAATATGCCCTTCACCAACATGCATTGTTTCCTTGATTGAATTAGCTCTCACACCAATATTTGCGTCTAGAGCCTTTGCATTGAGGGCTATCTGAAAACGGCTGTGGCGCTGAAGTTGCCTGTGAATGTGGAGTTTGTGGCATGTGAAACCCGCATGTGGAGCATTCGTTTGTGTGGGATGCTCTACTAGATTCATTCCTAGATAATGCACTCAAAGGGCACTAAGCATAGAGTGTGAAAACTGAGTTTCCTTGAGAGCAGCTTGGAAGCCTGATGGTGTGTGAAGTTAGTGAGCCAAATGGAGTTGTTCTCCCACAAGATCCACTTGGCTGATCCTTCTTCAATATGTCATTCACCAACATGCAGTGTTTCCTTGATTGAATTAGGTCTCACACCAATATTTGTGTCTAGAGCCTTTGCATTGAGGACTATCTGAAAACGGCTGTGGCGCTGAAGTTGCCTGTGAATGTGGAGTTGGTGGCATGTGAAACTCGCATGTGGAGCATTCGTTTGTGTGGGATGCTCTACTAGATTCATTCCTAGATAATGCACTCAAAGGGCACTAAGCATAGAGTGTGAAAACTGAGTTTCCTTGAGAGCAGCTTGGAAGCCTGATGGTGTGTGAAGTTAGTGAGCCAAATGGAGTTGTTCTCCCACAAGAACCACTCGGCTGATCCTTCTTCAATATGCCCTTCAGCAACATGCAGTGGTTCCTTGATTGAATTAGCTCTCACACCAATATTTGCGTCTAGAGCCTTTGCATTGAGGGCTATCTGAAAACGGCTGTGGCGCTGAAGTTGCCTGTGAATGTGGAGTTGGTGGCATGTGAAACCCGCATGTGGAGCATTCGTTTGTGTGGGATGCTCTACCAGGTTCATTCCTAGATAATGCACTCAAAGGGCACTAAGCATAGAGTGTGAAAACTGAGTTTCCTTGAGAGCTGCTTGGAAGCCTGATGGTGTGTGAAGTTATTGAGCCAAAGAGACTTGTTCTCCCACAAGAACCACTCGGCTGATCCTTCTTCAATATGCCCTTCAGCAACATGCAGTGTTTCCTTGATTGAATTAGCTCTCACACCAATATTTGCGTCTAGAGCCTTTGCATTGAGGGCTATCTGAAAACGGCTGTGGCGCTGAAGTTGCCTGTGAATGTGGAGTTGGTGGCATGTGAAACCCGCATGTGGAGCATTCTTTTGTGTGGGATGCTCTACTAGATTCATTCCTAGCTAATGCACTCAAAGGGCACTAAGCATAGAGTGTGAAAACTGAGTTTCCTTGAGAGCTGCTTGGAAGCCTGATGGTGTGTGAAGTTAGTGAGCCAAATGGAGTTGTTCTCCCACAAGAACCACTCGGCTGATCCTTCTTCAATATGCCCTTCACCAACATGCAGTGTTTCCTTGATTGAATTAGCTCTCACACCAATATTTGCGTCTAGAGCCTTTGCATTGAGGGCTATCTGAAAACGGCTGTGGCGCTGAAGTTGCCTGTGAATGTGGAGTTGGTGGCATGTGAAACCCGCATGTGGAGCATTCGTTTGCATGGGATGCTCTACTAGATTCATTCCTAGCTAATGCACTCAAAGGGCACTAAGCATAGAGTGTGAAAACTGAGTTTCCTTGAGAGCTGCTTGGAAGCCTGATGGTGCGTGAAGTTAGTGAGCCAAATGGAGTTGTTCTCCCACAAGAACCACTCGGCTGATCCTTCTTCAATATGCCCTTCAGCAACATGCAGTGTTTCCTTGATTGAATTAGCTCTCACACCAATATTTGCGTCTAGAGCCTTTGCATTGAGGGCTATCTGAAAATGGCTGTGACACTGAAGTTGCCTGTGAATGTGGAGTTGGTGGCATGTGAAACCCGCATGTGGAGCATTCGTTTGTGTGGGATGCTCTACTAGATTCATTTCAGTCCTATGCACTCAAAGGACACTAAGCATAGAGTGTGAAAACTGAGTTTCCTTGAGAGCTGCTTGGAAGCCTGATGGTGTGTGAAGTTAGTGAGCCAAATGGAGTTGTTCTCCCACAAGAACCACTCGGCTGATCCTTCTTCAATATGCCCTTCACCAACATGCAGTGTTTCCTTGATTGAATTAGCTCTCACACCAATATTTGCGTCTAGAGCCTTTGCATTGA
The DNA here is from genome assembly GCF_030435755.1 of Ochotona princeps. Classification (NCBI taxonomy): domain Eukaryota; kingdom Metazoa; phylum Chordata; class Mammalia; order Lagomorpha; family Ochotonidae; genus Ochotona; species Ochotona princeps. Next base: position 35,686 of record NW_026698092.1, read on the forward strand.
GGGCTATCTGAAAATGGCTGTGGCACTGAAGTTGCCTGTGAATGTGGAGTTGGTGGCATGTGAAACCAGCATGTGGAGCATTCGTTTGTGTGGGATGCTCTACTAGATTCATTTCAGTCCTAGGCACTCAAAGGGCACTAAGCATAGAATGTGAAAACTGAGTTTCCTTGACAGCTGCTTGGAAGCCTGATGGTGTGTGAAGTTAGTGAGCCAAATGGAGTTGTTCTCCCACAAGAACCACTCTGCTGATCCTTCTTCAATATGCCCTTCACCAACATGCAGTGTTTCCTTGATTGAATTAGCTCTCACACCAATATTTGCGTCTAGAGCCTTTGCATTGAGGGCTATCTGAAAACGGCTGTGGCGCTGAAGTTGCCTGTGAATGTGGAGTTGGTGGCATGTGAAACCCGCATGTGGAGCATTCGTTTGTGTGGGATGCTCTACTAGATTCATTCCTAGATAATGCACTCAAAGGGCACTAAGCATAGAGTGTGAAAACTGAGTTTCCTTGAGAGCTGCTTGGAAGCCTGATGGTGTGTGAAGTTAGTGAGCCAAATGGAGTTGTTCTCCCACAAGAACCACTCTGCTGATCTTTCTTCAATATGCCCTTCACCAACATGCAGTGTTTCCTTGATTGAATTAGCTCTCACACCAATATTTGCGTCTGGAGCCTTTGCATTGAGGGCTATCTGAAAACGGCTGTGGCGCTGAAGTTGCCTGTGAATGTGGAGTTGGTGGCATGTGAAACCCGCATGTGGAGCATTCGTTTGTGTGGGATGCTCTACCAGGTTCATTCCTAGCTAATGCACTCAAAGGGCACTAAGCATAGAGTGTGAAAACTGAGTTTCCTTGAGAGCTGCTTGGAAGCCTGATGGTGTGTGAAGTTAGTGAGCCAAATGGAGTTGTTCTCCCACAAGAACCACTCTGCTGTTCCTTCTTCAATATGCCCTTCAGCAACATGCAGTGTTTCCTTGATTGAATTAGCTCTCACACCAATATTTGCGTCTAGAGCCTTTGCATTGAGGGCTATCTGAAAACGGCTGTGGCGCTGAAGTTGCCTGTGAATGTGGAGTTGGTGGCATGTGAAACCCGCATGTGGAGCATTCGTTTGTGTGGGATGCTCTACTAGATTCATTCCTAGCTAATGCACTCAAAGGGCACTAAGCATAGAGTGTGAAAACTGAGTTTCCTTGAGAGCTGCTTGGAAGCCTGATGGTGTGTGAAGTTAGTGAGCCAAATGGAGTTGTTCTCCCACAAGAACCACTCGGCTGATCCTTCTTCAATATGCCCTTCACCAACATGCAGTGTTTCCTTGATTGAATTAGCTCTCACACCAATATTTGCGTCTAGAGCCTTTGCATTGAGGGCTATCTGAAAACGGCTGTGGCGCTGAAGTTGCCTGTGAATGTGGAGTTGGTGGCATGTGAAACCCGCATGTGGAGCATTCGTTCGTGTGGGATGCTCTACTAGATTCATTCCTAGATAATGCACTCAAAGGGCACTAAGCATAGAGTGTGAAAACTGAGTTTCCTTGAGAGCTGCTTGGAAGCCTGATGGTGTGTGAAGTTAGTGAGCCAAATGGAGTTGTTCTCCCACAAGAACCACTCGGCTGATCCTTCTTCAATATGCCCTTCAGCAAGATGCAGTGTTTCCTTGATTGAATTAGCTCTCAAACGAATATTTGCGTCTAGAGCCTTTGCATTGAGGGCTATCTGAAAACGGCTGTGGCGCTGAAGTTGCCTGTGAATGTGGAGTTGGTGGCATGTGAAACCCGCATGTGGAGCATTCGTTTGTGTGGGATGCTCACCAAGCTTCATTTCAGTCCTAGGCACTCAAAGGGCACTAAGCATAGAGTGTGAAAACTGAGTTTCCTTGAGAGCTGCTTGGAAGCCTGATGGTGTGTGAAGTTAGTGAGCCAAATGGAGTTGTTCTCCCACAAGAACCACTCGGCTGATCCTTCTTCAATATGCCCTTCACTAACATGCAGTGTTTCCTTGATAGAATTAGCTCTCACACCAATA
>NW_026698093.1:0-34655 GCF_030435755.1 Ochotona princeps
TTGTGGCGCTGAAGTTGCCTGTGAATGTGGAGTTGGTGGCATGTGAAACCCGCATGTGGAGCATTCGTTTGTGTGGGATGCTCTACCAGGTTCATTCCTAGATAATGCACTCAAAGGGCACTAAGCATAGAGTGTGAAAACTGAGTTTCCTTGAGAGCTGCTTGGAAGCCTGATGGTGTGTGAAGTTAGTGAGCCAAATGGAGTTGTTCTCCCACAAGAACCACTCGGACCTGATCCTTCTTCAATATGCCCTTCACCAACATGCAGTGTTTCCTTGATTGAATTAGCTCTCACACCAATATTTGCGTCTAGAGCCTTTGCATTGAGGGCTATCTGAAAACGGCTGTGGCGCTGAAGTTGCCTGTGAATGTGGAGTTGGTGGCATGTGAAACCCGCATGTGGAGCATTCGTTTGTGTGGGATGCTCTACCAGCTTCATTTCAGTACTAGGCACTCAAAGGGCACTAAGCATAAGTGTGAAAACTGAATTTCCATGAGAGCTGCTTGGAAGCCTGATGGATGTGTGAAGTTAGTGAGCCAAATGGAGTTGTTCTCCCACAAGAACCACTCGGCTGATCCTTCTTCAATATGCCCTTCACCAACATGCACTGTTTCCTTGTTTGAATTAGCTCTCACAAGAATATTTGCGTCTAGAGCCTTTGCATTGAGGGCTATCTGAAAACGGCTGTGGCACTGAAGTTGCCTGTGAATGTGGAGTTGGTGGCATGTGAAACCCGCATGTGGAGCATTCGTTTGTGTGGGATGCTCTACCAGGTTCATTCCTACATAATGCACTCAAAGGGCACTAAGCATAGAGTGTGAAAACGGAGTTTCCTTGAGAGCTGCTTGGAAGCCTGATGGTGTGTGAAGTTAGTGAGCCAAATGGAGTTGTTCTCCCATAAGAACCACTCGGCTGATCCTTCTTCAATATGCCCTTCACCAACATGCAGTGTTTCCTTGATTGAATTTGCTCTCACACCAACATTTGCGTGTAGAGCCTTTGCATCGAGGGATATCTGAAAACGGCTGTGGCGCTGAAGTTGCCTGTGAATGTGGAGTTGGTGGCATGTGAAACCCGCATGTGGAGCATTCGTTTGTGTGGGATGCTCTACCAGGTTCATTCCTAGATATTGCACTCAAAGGGCACTAAGCATAGAGTGTGAAAACTGAGTTTCCTGGAGAGCTGCTTGGTAGGATGATGGTGTGTGAAGTTAGTGTGCCAAATGGAGTTGTTCTCCCACAAGAACCACTTGGCTGATCCTTCTTCAATATGCCCTTCACCAACATGCAGTGTTTCCTTGATTGAATTAGCTCTCACACCAATATTTGCGTCTAGAGCCTTTACATTGAGGGCTATCTGAAAACGGCTGTGGCGCTGAAGTTGCCTGTGAATGTGGAGTTGGTGGCATGTGAAACCCGCATGAGGAGGATTCGTTTGTGTGGGATGCTCACCAAGCTTCATTTCAGTCCCTGGCACTCAAAGGGCACTAAGGATAGAGTGGGAAAACGGAGTTTCCTTGAGAGCTGCTTGGAAGCCTGATGGTGTGTGAAGTTAGTGAGCCAAATGGAGTTGTTCTCCCACAAGAACCACTCGGCTGATCCTTCTTCAATATGCCCTTCACCAACATGCAGTGTTTCCTTGATTGAATTAGCTCTCACACCAATATTTGCGTCTAGAGCCTTTGCATTGAGGGCTATCTGAAAACGGCTGTGGCACTGAAGTTGCCTGTGAATGTGGAGTTGGTGGCATGTGAAACCCGCATGTGGAGCATTCGTTTGTGTGGGATGCTCTACCAGGTTCATTCCTAGATAATGCACTCAATGGGCACTAAGCATAGAGTGTGAAAACTGAGTTTCCTTGAGAGCTGCTTGGAAGCCTGATGGTGTGTGAAGTTAGTGAGCCAAATGGAGTTGTTCTCCCACAAGAACCACTCGGCTGATCCTTCTTCAATATGCCCTTCACCAACATGCAGTGTTTCCTTGATTGAATTAGCTCTCACACCAATATTTGCGTCTAGAGCCTTTGCATTGAGGGCTATCTGAAAACGGCTGTGGCGCTGAAGTTGCCTGTGAATGTGGAGTTGGTGGCATGTGAAACCCGCATGTGGAGCATTCGTTTGTGTGGGATGCTCACCAAGCTTCATTTCAGTCCTAGGCACTCAAAGGGCACTAAGCATAGAGTGTGAAAACTGAGTTTCCTTGAGAGCTGCTTGGAAGCCTGATGGTGTGTGAAGTTAGTGAGCCAAATGGAGTTGTTCTCCCACAAGAACCACTCGGTTGATCCTTCTTCAATATGCCCTTCACCAACATGCAGTGTTTCCTTGATTGAATTAGCTCTCACACCAACATTTGCTTCTAGAGCCTTTGCATTGAGGGCTATCTGAAAACGGCTGTGGCGCTGAAGTTGCCTGTGAATGTGGAGTTGGTTGCATGTGAAACCCGCATGTGGAGCATTGGTTTGTGTGGGATGCTCTACCAGGTTCATTCCTACATAATGCACTCAAAGGGCACTAAGCATAGAGTGTGAAAACTGAGTTTCCTTGAGAGCTGCTTGGAAGCCTGATGGTGTGTGAAGTTAGTGAGCCAAATGGAGTTGTTCTCCCATAAGAACCACTCGGCTGATCCTTCTTCAATATGCCCTTCACCAACATGCAGTGTTTCCTTGATTGAATTTGCTCTCACACCAACATTTGCGTGTAGAGCCTTTGCATCGAGGGCTATCTGAAAACGGCTGTGGCGCTGAAGTTGCCTGTGAATGTGGAGTTGGTGGCATGTGAAACCCGCATGCGGAGCATTCGTTTGTGTGGGATGCTCTACCAGGTTCATTCCTAGATAATGCACTCAAAGGGCACTAAGCATAGAGTGTGAAAACTGAGTTTCCTGGAGAGCTGCTTGGTAGGATGATGGTGTGTGAAGTTAGTGAACCAAATGGAGTTGTTCTCCCACAAGAACCACTCGGCTGATCCTTCTTCAATATGCCCTTCACCAACATGCAGTGTTTCCTTGATTGAATTAGCTCTCACACCAATATTTGCGTCTAGAGCCTTTACATTGAGGGCTATCTGAAAACGGCTGTGGCGCTGAAGTTGCCTGTGAATGTGGAGTTGGTGGCATGTGAAACCCGCATGAGGAGGATTCGTTTGTGTGGGATGCTCACCAAGCTTCATTTCACTCCCTGGCACTCAAAGGGCACTAAGGATAGAGTGGGAAAACGGAGTTTCCTTGAGAGCTGCTTGGAAGCCTGATGGTGTGTGAAGTTAGTGAGCCAAATGGAGTTGTTCTCCCACAAGAACCACTCGGCTGATCCTTCTTCAATATGCCCTTCACCAACATGCAGTGTTTCCTTGATTGAATTAGCTCTCACACCAATATTTGCGTCTAGAGCCTTTGCATTGAGGGCTATCTGAAAACGACTGTGGCACTGAAGTTGCCTGTGAATGTGGAGTTGGTGGCATGTGAAACCCGTATGTGGAGCATTCGTTTGTGTGGGATGCTCTACCAGGTTCATTCCTAGATAATGCACTCAATGGGCACTAAGCATAGAGTGTGAAAACTGAGTTTCCTTGAGAGCTGCTTGGAAGCCTGATGGTGTGTGATTTTAGTGAGCCAAATGGAGTTGTTCTCCCACAAGAACCACTCGGCTGATCCTTCTTCAATATGCCCTTCACCAACATGCAGTGTTTCCTTGATTGAATTAGCTCTCACACCAATATTTGCGTCTAGAGCCTTTGCATTGAGGGCTATCTGAAAACGGCTGTGGCGCTGAAGTTGCCTGTGAATGTGCAGTTGGTGGCATGTGAAACCCGCATGTGGAGGATTCGTTTGTGTCGGATGCTCACCAAGCTTCATTTCAGTCCCTGGCACTCAAAGGGCACTAAGGATAGAGTGTGAAAAGTGAGTTTCCTTGAGAGCTGCTTGGAAGCCTGATGGTGTGTGAAGTTAGTGAGCCAAATGGAGTTGTTCTCCCACAAGAACCACTCGGCTGATCCTTCTTCAATATGCCCTTCACCAACATGCAGTGTTTCCTTGATTGAATTAGCTCTCACACCAATATTTGCGTCTAGAGCCTTTGCATTGAGGGCTATCTGAAAAGGGCTGTGGCACTGAAGTTGCCTGTGAATGTGGAGTTGGTGGCATGTGAAACCCGCATGTGGAGCATTCGTTTGTGTGGGATGCTCTACGAGGTTCATTCCTAGATAATGCACTCAAAGGGCACTAAGCATAGAGTGTGAAAACTGAGTTTCCTTGAGAGCTGCTTGGAAGCCTGATGGTGTGTGAAGTTAGTGAGCCAAATGGAGTTGTTCTCCCACAAGAACCACTCGGCTGATCCTTCTTCAATATGCCCTTCACCAACATGCAGTGTTTCCTTGTTTGAATTAGCTCTCACACCAATATTTGCGTCTAGAGCCTTTGCATTGAGGGCTATCTGAAAACGGCTGTGGCGCTGAACTTGCCTGTGAATGTGGAGTTGGTGGCATGTGAAACCCGCATGTGGAGCATTCGTTTGTGTGGGATGCTCTACCAGGTTCATTCCTAGATAATGCACTCAAAGGGCACTAAGCATAGAGTGTGAAAACTGAGTTTCCGTGAGAGCTGCTTGGAAGCCTGATGGTGTGTGAAGTTAGTGAGCCAAATGGAGTTGTTCTCCCACAAGAACCACTCAGCTGATCCTTATTCAATATGCCCTTCACCAACATGCAGTGTTTCCTTGATTGAATTAGCTCTCACACCAATATTTGCTTCTAGAGCCTTTGCATTGAGGGCTTTCTGAAAACGGCTGTGGCGCTGAAGTTGCCTGTGAATGTGGAGTTGGTGGCATGTGAAACCCACATGTGCAGCATTGGTTTGTGTGGGATGCTCACCAAGCTTCATTTCAGTCCTAGGCACTCAAAGGGCACTAAGCATAGAGTGTGAAAACTGAGTTTCCTTGAGAGCTGCTTGGAAGCCTGATGGTGTGTGAAGTTAGTGAACCAAATGGAGTTGTTCTCCCACAAGAACCACTCGGCTGACCCTTCTTCAATATGCCCTTCACCATCATGCAGTGTTTCCTTGATTGAATTAGCTCTCACACCAATATTTGCGTCTTGATCCTTTGCATTGAGGGCTATCTGAAAACGGCTGTGGCGCTGAAGTTGCCTGTGAATGTGGAGTTGGTGGCATGTGAAACCCGCATGTGGAGCATTCGTTTGTGTGGGATGCTCTACGAGGTTCATTCCTAGATAATGCACTCAAAGGGCACTAAGCATAGAGTGTGAAAACTGAGTTTCCTTGAGAGCTGCTTGGAAGCCTGATGGTGTGTGAAGTTAGTGAGCCAAATGGAGTTGTTCTCCCACAAGAACCACTCGGCTGATCCTTCTTCAATATGCCCTTCACCAACATGCAGTGTTTCCTTGTTTGAATTAGCTCTCACACCAATATTTGCGTCTAGAGCCTTTGCATTGAGGGCTATCTGAAAACGGCTGTGGCACTGAAGTTGCCTGTGAATGTGGAGTTGGTGGCATGTGAAACCCGCATGTGGAGCATTCGTTTGTGTGGGATGCTCTACCAGGTTCATTCCTAGATAATGCACTCAAAGGGCACTAAGCATAGAGTGTGAAAACTGAGTTTCCGTGAGAGCTGCTTGGAAGCCTGATGGTGTGTGAAGTTAGTGAGCCAAATGGAGTTGTTCTCCCACAAGAACCACTCAGCTGATCCTTATTCAATATGCCCTTCACCAACATGCAGTGTTTCCTTGATTGAATTAGCTCTCACACCAATATTTGCTTCTAGAGCCTTTGCATTGAGGGCTTTCTGAAAACGGCTGTGGCGCTGAAGTTGCCTGTGAATGTGGAGTTGGTGGCATGTGAAACCCACATGTGCAGCATTGGTTTGTGTGGGATGCTCACCAAGCTTCATTTCAGTCCTAGGCACTCAAAGGGCACTAAGCATAGAGTGTGAAAACTGAGTTTCCTTGAGAGCTGCTTGGAAGCCTGATGGTGTGTGAAGTTAGTGAACCAAATGGAGTTGTTCTCCCACAAGAACCACTCGGCTGACCCTTCTTCAATATGCCCTTCACCATCATGCAGTGTTTCCTTGATTGAATTAGCTCTCACACCAATATTTGCGTCTTGATCCTTTGCATTGAGGGCTATCTGAAAACGGCTGTGGCGCTGAAGTTGCCTGTGAATGTGGAGTTGGTGGCATGTGAAACCCGCATGTGCAGCATTCGTTTGTGTGGGATGCTCTACCAGGTTCATTCCTAGATAATGCACTCAAAGGGCACTAAGCATAGAGTGTGAAAACTGAGTTTCCTTGAGAGCTGCTTGGAAGCCTGATGGTGTGTGAAGTTAGTGAGCCAAATGGAGTTGTTCTCCCACAAGAACCACTCGGCTGATCCTTCTTCAATATGTCCTTCACCAACATGCAGTGTTTCCTTGATTGAATTATCTCTCACACCAATATTTGCGTCTAGAGCCTTTGCATTGAGGGCTATCTGAAAACGGCTGTGGCACTGAAGTTGCCTGTGAATGTGGAGTTGGTTGCATGTGAAACCCACATGTGGAGCATTCGTTTGTGTGGGATGCTCACCAAGCTTCATTTCAGTCCTAGGCACTCAAAGGGCACTAAGCATAGAGTGTGAAAACTGAGTTTCCTTGAGAGCTGCTTGGAAGCCTGATGGTGTGTGAAGTTAGTGAGCCAAATGGAGTTGTTCTCCCAAAAGAACCACTCGGTTGATCCTTCTTCAATATGCCCTTCACCAACATGCAGTGTTTCCTTGATTGAATTAGCTCTCACACCAACATTTGCTTCTAGAGCCTTTGCATTGAGGGCTATCTGAAAACGGCTGTGGCGCTGAAGTTGCCTGTGAATGTGGAGTTGGTGGCATGTGAAACCCGCATGCGGAGCATTCGTTTGTGTGGGATGCTCTACCAGGTTCATTCCTAGATAATGCACTCAAAGGGCACTAAGCATAGAGTGTGAAAACTGAGTTTCCTGGAGAGCTGCTTGGTAGGATGATGGTGTGTGAAGTTAGTGAACCAAATGGAGTTGTTCTCCCACAAGAACCACTCGGCTGATCCTTCTTCAATATGCCCTTCACCAACATGCAGTGTTTCCTTGATTGAATTTGCTCTCACACCAAGATTTGCGTGTAGAGCCTTTGCATTGAGGGCTATCTGAAAACGGCTGTGGCGCTGAAGTTGCCTGTGAATGTGGAGTTGGTTACATATGAATCCCGCATGTGGAGCATTCGTTTGTGTGGGATGCTCTACCAGGTTCCTTCCTAGATAATGCACTCAAAGGGCACTAAGCATAGAGTGTGAAAACTGAGTTTCCTGGAGAGCTGCTTGGTAGGATGATGGTGTGTGAAGTTAGTGAACCAAATGGAGTTGTTCTCCCACAAGAACCACTCGGCTGATCCTTCTTCAATATGCCCTTCACCAACATGCAGTGTTTCCTTGATTGAATTAGCTCTCACACCAATATTTGCGTCTAGAGCCTTTGCATTGAGGGCTATCTGAAAACGGCTGTGGCGCTGAAGTTGCCTGTGAATGTGGAGTTGGTTGCATGTGAAACCCGCATGTGGAGCATTCGTTTGTGTGGGATGCTCAACAAGCTTCATTTCAGTCATAGGCACTCAAAGGGCACTAAGCATAGAGTGTGAAAACTGAGTTTCCTTGAGAGCTGCTTGGAAGCCTGATGGTGTGTGAAGTTAGTGAGCCAAATGGAGTTGTTCACCCACAAGAACCACTCGGTTGATCCTTCTTCAATATGCCCTTCACCAACATGCAGTGTTTCCTTGATTGAATTAGCTCTCACACCAACATTTGCTTCTAGAGCCTTTGCATTGAGGGCTATCTGAAAACGGCTGTGGCGCTGAAGTTGCCTGTGAATGTGGAGTTGGTGGCATGTGAAACCCGCATGTGGAGCATTGGTTTGTGTGGGATGCTCTACCAGGTTCATTCCTACATAATGCACTCAAAGGGCACTAAGCATAGAGTGTGAAAACTGAGTTTCCTTGAGAGCTGCTTGGAAGCCTGATGGTGTGTGAAGTTAGTGAGCCAAATGGAGTTGTTCTCCCATAAGAACCACTCGGCTGATCCTTCTTCAATATGCCCTTCACCAACATGCAGTGTTTCCTTGATTGAATTTGCTCTCACACCAACATTTGCGTGTAGAGCCTTTGCATCGAGGGCTATCTGAAAACGGCTGTGGCGCTGAAGTTGCCTGTGAATGTGGAGTTGGTGGCATGTGAAACCCGCATGCGGAGCATTCGTTTGTGTGGGATGCTCTACCAGGTTCCTTCCTAGATAATGCACTCAAAGGGCACTAAGCATAGAGTGTGAAAACTGAGTTTCCTGGAGAGCTGCTTGGTAGGATGATGGTGTGTGAAGTTAGTGAACCAAATGGAGTTGTTCTCCCACAAGAACCACTCGGCTGATCCTTCTTCAATATGCCCTTCACCAACATGCAGTGTTTCCTTGATTGAATTTGCTCTCACACCAAGATTTGCGTCTAGAGCCTTTGCATTGAGGGCTATCTGAAAACGGCTGTGGCGCTGAAGTTGCCTGTGAATGTGGAGTTGGTTACATATGAATCCCGCATGTGGAGCATTCGTTTGTGTGGGATGCTCTACCAGGTTCATTCCTACATAATGCACTCAAAGGGCACTAAGCATAGAGTGTGAAAACTGAGTTTCCTTGAGAGCTGCTTGGAAGCCTGATGGTGTGTGAAGTTAGTGAGCCAAATGGAGTTGTTCTCCCACAAGAACCACTCAGCTGATCCTTCTTCAATATGCCTTTCACTAACATGCAGTGTTTCCTTGATTGAATTAGCTCTCAAACCAATATTTGCGTCTAGAGCCTTTGCATTGAGGGCTATCTGAAAACGGCTGTGGCGCTGAAGTTGCCTGTGAATGTGGAGTTGGTTGCATGTGAAACCCGCATGTGGAGCATTCGTTTGTGTGGGATGCTCACCAAGCTTCATTTCAGTCATAGGCACTCAAAGGGCACTAAGCATAGAGTGTGAAAACTGAGTTTCCTTGAGAGCTGTTTGGAAGCCTGATGGTGTGTGAAGTTAGTGAGCCAAATGGAGTTGTTCACCCACAAGAACCACTCGGTTGATCCTTCTTCAATATGCCCTTCACCAACATGCAGTGTTTCCTTGATTGAATTAGCTCTCACAAGAATATTTGCGTCTAGAGCCTTTGCATTGAGGGCTATCTGAAAATGGCTGTGGCACTGAAGTTGCCTGTGAATGTGGAGTTGGTGGCATGTGAAACCCGCATGTGGAGCATTCGTTTGTGTGGGATGCTCTACCAGGTTCATTCCTACATAATGCACTCAAAGGGCACTAAGCATAGAGTGTGAAAACGGAGTTTCCTTGAGAGCTGCTTGGAAGCCTGATGGTGTGTGAAGTTAGTGAGCCAAATGGAGTTGTTCTCCCATAAGAACCACTCGGCTGATCCTTCTTCAATATGCCCTTCACCAACATGCAGTGTTTCCTTGATTGAATTAGCTCTCACACCAATATTTGCGTCTAGATCCTTTGCATTGAGGGCTATCTGAAAACGGCTGTGGCGCTGAACTTGCCTGTGAATGTGGAGTTGGTGGCATGTGAAACCCGCATGTGGAGCATTCGTTTGAATGGTATGCTCACCAAGCTTCATTTCAGTCCTATGCACTCAAAGGGCACTAAGCATAGAGTGTGAAAACTGAGTTTCCTTGAGAGCTGCTTGGAAGCCTGATGGTGTGTGAAGTTAGTGAGCCAAATGAAGTTGTTCTCCCACAAGAACCACTCGGCTGATCCTTCTTCAATATGCCCTTCACCAACATGCAGTGTTTCCTTGATTGAATTAGCTCTCACACCAATATTTGCGTCTAGAGCCTTTGCATTGAGGGCTATCTGAAAACGGCTGTGGCGCTGAAGTTGCCTGTGAATGTGGAGTTGGTTGCATGTGAAACCCGCATGTGGAGCATTCGTTTGTGTGGGATGCTCTACCAGGTTCATTCCTAGATAATGCACTCAAAGGGCACTAAGCATAGAGTGTGAAAACTGAGTTTCCTTGAGAGCTGCTTGGAAGCCTGATGATGTGTGAAGTTAGTGAGCCAAATGGAGTTGTTCTCCCACAAGAACCACTCGGCTGATCCTTCTTCAATATGCCCTTCACCAACATGCAGTGTTTCCCTGATTGAATTAGCTCTCACACCAATATTTGAGTCTAGAGCCTTTGCATTGAGGGCTATCTGAAAACGGCTGTGGCACTGAAGTTGCCTGTGAATGTGGAGTTGGTTGCATGTGAAACCCACATGTGGAGCATTCGTTTGTGTGGGATGCTCACCAAGCTTCATTTCAGTCCTAGGCACTCAAAGGGCACTAAGCATAGAGTGTGAAAACTGAGTTACCTTGAGAGCTGCTTGGAAGCCTGATGGTGTGTGAAGTTAGTGAGCCAAATGGAGTTGTTCTCCCACAAGAACCACTCGGCTGATCCTTCTTCAATATGCCCTTCACCAACATGCAGTGTTTCCTTGATTGAATTAGCTCTCACACCAATATTTGCGTCTAGAGCCTTTACATTGAGCGCTATCTGAAAACGGCTGTGGCGGTGAAGTTGCCTGAGAATGTGGAGTTGGTGGCATGTGAAACCCGCATGTGGAGCATTGGTTTGTGTGGGATGCTCTACCAGGTTCATTCCTAGATAATGCACTCAAAGGGCACTAAGCATAGAGTGTGAAAACTGAGTTTCCTTGAGAGCTGCTTGGAAGCCTGATGGTGTGTGAAGTTAGTGAGTCAAATGGAGTTGTTCTCCCACAAGAACCACTCGGCTGATCCTTCTTCAATATGCCTTTCACTAGTATGCAGTGTTTCCTTGATTGAATTAGCTCTCACACCATAATTGCGTCTAGAGCCTTTGCATTGAGGGCTATCTGAAAACGGCTGTGGCGCTGAAGTTGCCTGTGAATGTGGAGTTGGTGGCATGTGAAACCCGCATGTGGAGCATTCGTTTGTGTGGGATGCTCACCAAGCTTCATTTCAGTCCTAGGCACTCAAAGGGCACTAAGCATAGAGTGTGAAAACTGAGTTTCCTTGAGAGCTGCTTGGAAGCCTGATGGTGTGTGAAGTTGGTGAGCCAAATGGAGTTGTTTTCCCACAAGAACCACTCGATTGATCCTTCTTCAATATGCCCTTCACCAACATGCAGTGTTTCCTTGATTGAATTAGCTCTCACACCAATATTTGCGTCTAGAGCCTTTGCATTGAGGGCTATCTGAAAACGGCTGTGGCGCTGAAGTTGCCTGTGAATGTGGAGTTGGTGACATGTGAAACCCGCATGTGGAGCATTCGTTTGTGTGGGATGCTCTACCAGGTTCATTCCTAGATAATGCACTCAAAGGGCACTAAGCATAGAGTGTGAAAACTGAGTTTCCTTGAGAGCTGCTTGGAAGCCTGATGGTGTGTGAAGTTAGTGAGGCAAATGGAGTTGTTCTCCCACAAGAACCACTCGGCTGATCCTTCTTCAATATGCCCTTCACCAACATGCAGTGTTTCCTTGATAGAATTAGCTCTCACACCAATATTTGAGTCTAGAGCCTTTGCATTTTGGGCTATCTGAAAAGGGCTGTGGCGCTGAAGTTGCCTGTGAATGTGGAGTTGGTGGCATGTGAAACCCACATGTGGAGCATTCGTTTGTGTGGGATGCTCACCAAGCTTCATTTCAGTCCTAGGCACTCAAAGGGCACTAAGCATAGAGTGTGAAAACTGAGTTACCTTGAGAGCTGCTTGGAAGCCTGATGGTGTGTGAAGTTAGTGAGCCAAATGGAGTTGTTCTCCCACAAGAACCACTCGGCTGATCCTTCTTCAATATGCCCTTCACCAACATGCAGTGTTTCCTTGATTGAATTAGCTCTCACACCAATATTTGCGTCTAGAGTCTTTACATTGAGCGCTATCTGAAAACGGCTGTGGCGCTGAAGTTGCCGGAGAATGTGGAGTTGGTGGCATGTGAAACCCGCATGTGCAGCATTGGTTTGTGTGGGATGCTCACCAAGCATCATTTCAGTCCTAGGCACTCAAAGGGCACTAAGCATAGAGTGTGAAAACTGAGTTTCCTTGAGAGCTGCTTGGAAGCCTGATGGTGTGTGAAGTTAGTGAGCCAAATGGAGTTGTTCTCCCATAAGAACCACTCGGCTGATCCTTCTTCAATATGCCCTTCACCAACATGCAGTGTTTCCTTGATTGAATTTGCTCTCACACCAACATTTGCGTGTAGAGCCTTTGCATTGAGGGCTATCTGAAAACGGCTGTGGCGCTGAAGTTGCCTGTGAATGTGGAGTTGGTGGCATGTGAAACCCGCATGCGGAGCATTCGTTTGTGTGGGATGCTCTACCAGGTTCATTCCTAGATAATGCACTCAAAGGGCACTAAGCATAGAGTGTGAAAACTGAGTTTCCTGGAGAGCTGCTTGGTAGGATGATGGTGTGTGAAGTTAGTGAACCAAATGGAGTTGTTCTCCCACAAGAACCACTCGGCTGATCCTTCTTCAATATGCCCTTCACCAACATGCAGTGTTTCCTTGATTGAATTTGCTCTCACACCAAGATTTGCGTGTAGAGCCTTTGCATTGAGGGCTATCTGAAAACGGCTGTGGCGCTGAAGTTGCCTGTGAATGTGGAGTTGGTTACATATGAATCCCGCATGTGGAGCATTCGTTTGTGTGGGATGCTCTACCAGGTTCATTCCTACATAATGCACTCAAAGGGCACTAAGCATAGAGTGTGAAAACTGAGTTTCCTTGAGAGCTGCTTGGAAGCCTGATGGTGTGTGAAGTTAGTGAGCCAAATGGAGTTGTTCTCCCACAAGAACCACTCAGCTGATCCTTCTTCAATATGCCTTTCACTAACATGCAGTGTTTCCTTGATTGAATTAGCTCTCACACCAATATTTGCGTCTAGAGCCTTTGCATTGAGGGCTATCTGAAAACGGCTGTGGCGCTGAAGTTGCCTGTGAATGTGGAGTTGGTTGCATGTGAAACCCGCATGTGGAGCATTCGTTTCTGTGGGATGCTCACCAAGCTTCATTTCAGTCATAGGCACTCAAAGGGCACTAAGCATAGAGTGTGAAAACTGAGTTTCCTTGAGAGCTGCTTGGAAGCCTGATGGTGTGTGAAGTTAGTGAGCCAAATGGAGTTGTTCACCCACAAGAACCACTCGGTTGATCCTTCTTCAATATGCCCTTCACCAACATGCAGTGTTTCCTTGATTGAATTAGCTCTCACAAGAATATTTGCGTCTAGAGCCTTTGCATTGAGGGCTATCTGAAAACGGCTGTGGCACTGAAGTTGCCTGTGAATGTGGAGTTGGTGGCATGTGAAACCCGCATGTGGAGCATTCGTTTGTGTGGGATGCTCTACCAGGTTCATTCCTACATAATGCACTCAAAGGGCACTAAGCATAGAGTGTGAAAACGGAGTTTCCTTGAGAGCTGCTTGGAAGCCTGATGGTGTGTGAAGTTAGTGAGCCAAATGGAGTTGTTCTCCCACAAGAACCACTCGGCTGATCCTTCTTCAATATGCCCTTCACCAACATGCAGTGTTTCCTTGATTGAATTAGCTCTCACACCCATATTTGCGTCTAGAGCCTTTGCATTGAGGGCTATCTGAAAACGGCTGTGTCGCTGAAGTTGCCTGTGAATGTGGAGTTGGTGGCATGTGAAACCCGCATGTGGAGCATTGGTTTGTGTGGGATGCTCTACCAGGTTCATT
Organism: Ochotona princeps; assembly: GCF_030435755.1. Lineage (NCBI taxonomy): Eukaryota > Metazoa > Chordata > Mammalia > Lagomorpha > Ochotonidae > Ochotona > Ochotona princeps. Next base: position 13,738 of record NW_026698093.1, read on the forward strand.
CCTAGATAATGCACTCAAAGGGCACTAAGCATAGAGTGTGAAAACTGAGTTTCCTTGAGAGCTGCTTGGAAGCCTGATGGTGTGTGAAGTTAGTGAGTCAAATGGAGTTGTTCTCCCACAAGAACCACTCGGCTGATCCTTCTTCAATATGCCTTTCACTAGTATGCAGTGTTTCCTTGATTGAATTAGCTCTCACACCCATAATTGCGTCTAGAGCCTTTGCATTGAGGGCTATCTGAAAACGGCTGTGGCGCTGAAGTTGCCTGTGAATGTGGAGTTGGTGGCATGTGAAACCCGCATGTGGAGCATTCGTTTGTGTGGGATGCTCACCAAGCTTCATTTCAGTCCTAGGCACTCAAAGGGCACTAAGCATAGAGTGTGAAAACTGAGTTTCCTGGAGAGCTGCTTGGAAGCCTGATGGTGTGTGAAGTTAGTGAGCCAAATGAAGTTGTTCTCCCACAAGAACCACTCGGCTGATCCTTCTTCAATATGCCCTTCACCAACATGCAGTGTTTCCTTGATTGAATTAGCTCTCACACCAATATTTGCGTCTAGAGCCTTTGCATTGAGGGCTATCTGAAAACGGCTGTGGCGCTGAAGTTGCCTGTGAATGTGGAGTTGGTTGCATGTGAAACCCGCATGTGGAGCATTCGTTTGTGTGGGATGCTCTACCAGGTTCATTCCTAGATAATGCACTCAAAGGGCACTAAGCATAGAGTGTGAAAACTGAGTTTCCTTGAGAGCTGCTTGGAAGCCTGATGATGTGTGAAGTTAGTGAGCCAAATGGAGTTGTTCTCCCACAAGAACCACTCGGCTGATCCTTCTTCAATATGCCCTTCACCAACATGCAGTGTTTCCCTGATTGAATTAGCTCTCACACCAATATTTGAGTCTAGAGCCTTTGCATTGAGGGCTATCTGAAAACGGCTGTGGCACTGAAGTTGCCTGTGAATGTGGAGTTGGTTGCATGTGAAACCCACATGTGGAGCATTCGTTTGTGTGGGATGCTCACCAAGCTTCATTTCAGTCCTAGGCACTCAAAGGGCACTAAGCATAGAGTGTGAAAACTGAGTTACCTTGAGAGCTGCTTGGAAGCCTGATGGTGTGTGAAGTTAGTGAGCCAAATGGAGTTGTTCTCCCACAAGAACCACTCGGCTGATCCTTCTTCAATATGCCCTTCACCAACATGCAGTGTTTCCTTGATTGAATTAGCTCTCACACCAATATTTGCGTCTAGAGCCTTTACATTGAGCGCTATCTGAAAACGGCTGTGGCGGTGAAGTTGCCTGAGAATGTGGAGTTGGTGGCATGTGAAACCCGCATGTGGAGCATTGGTTTGTGTGGGATGCTCTACCAGGTTCATTCCTAGATAATGCACTCAAAGGGCACTAAGCATAGAGTGTGAAAACTGAGTTTCCTTGAGAGCTGCTTGGAAGCCTGATGGTGTGTGAAGTTAGTGAGTCAAATGGAGTTGTTCTCCCACAAGAACCACTCGGCTGATCCTTCTTCAATATGCCTTTCACTAGTATGCAGTGTTTCCTTGATTGAATTAGCTCTCACACCATAATTGCGTCTAGAGCCTTTGCATTGAGGGCTATCTGAAAACGGCTGTGGCGCTGAAGTTGCCTGTGAATGTGGAGTTGGTGGCATGTGAAACCCGCATGTGGAGCATTCGTTTGTGTGGGATGCTCACCAATCTTCATTTCAGTCCTAGGCACTCAAAGGGCACTAAGCATAGAGTGTGAAAACTGAGTTTCCTTGAGAGCTGCTTGGAAGCCTGATGGTGTGTGAAGTTGGTGAGCCAAATGGAGTTGTTTTCCCACAAGAACCACTCGGCTGATCCTTCTTCAATATGCCCTTCACCAACATGCAGTGTTTCCTTGATTGAATTAGCTCTCACACCAATATTTGCGTCTAGAGCCTTTGCATTGAGGGCTATCTGAAAACGGCTGTGGCGCTGAAGTTGCCTGTGAATGTGGAGTTGGTGACATGTGAAACCCGCATGTGGAGCATTCGTTTGTGTGGGATGCTCTACCAGGTTCATTCCTAGATAATGCACTCAAAGGGCACTAAGCATAGAGTGTGAAAACAGAGTTTCCTTGAGAGCTGCTTGGTAGCCTGATGGTGTGTGAAGTTAGTGAGGCAAATGGAGTTGTTCTCCCACAAGAACCACTCGGCTGATCCTTCTTCAATATGCCCTTCACCAACATGCAGTGTTTCCTTGATAGAATTAGCTCTCACACCAATATTTGAGTCTAGAGCCTTTGCATTTTGGGCTATCTGAAAATGGCTGTGGCGCTGAAGTTGCCTGTGAATGTGGAGTTGGTGGCATGTGAAACCCACATGTGGAGCATTCGTTTGTGTGGGATGCTCACCAAGCTTCATTTCAGTCCTAGGCACTCAAAGGGCACTAAGCATAGAGTGTGAAAACTGAGTTACCTTGAGAGCTGCTTGGAAGCCTGATGGTGTGTGAAGTTAGTGAGCCAAATGGAGTTGTTCTCCCACAAGAACCACTCGGCTGATCCTTCTTCAAAATGCCCTTCACCAACATGCAGTGTTTCCTTGATTGAATTAGCTCTCACACCAATATTTGCGTCTAGAGTCTTTACATTGAGCGCTATCTGAAAACGGCTGTGGCGCTGAAGTTGCCTGTGAATGTGGAGTTGGTGGCATGTGAAACCCGCATGTGCAGCATTGGTTTGTGTGGGATGCTCACCAAGCATCATTTCAGTCCTAGGCACTCAAAGGGCACTAAGCATAGAGTGTGAAAACTGAGTTTCCTTGAGAGCTGCTTGGAAGCCTGATGGTGTGTGAAGTTAGTGAGCCAAATGGAGTTGTTCTCCCACAAGAACCACTCGGCTGATCCTTCTTCAATATGCCTTTCACTAACATGCAGTGTTTCCTTGATTGAATTAGCTCTCACACCAATATTTGAGTCTAGAGCCTTTGCATTGAGGGCTATCTGAAAACGGCTGTGGCGCTGAAGTTGCCTGTGAATGTGGAGTTGGTGGCATGTGAAACCCACGGGTGGAGCATTCGTTTGTGTGGGATGCTCACCAAGCTTCATTTCAGTCCTAGGCACTCAAAGGGCACTAAGCATAGAGTGTGAAAACTGAGTTTCCTTGAGAGCTGCTTGGAAGCCTGATGCTGTGTGAAGTTAGTGAGCCAAATGGAGTTGTTCTCCCACAAGAACCACTCGGCTGATCCTTCTTCAATATGCCCTTCACCAACATGCAGTGTTTCCTTGATTGAATTAGCTCTCACACCAATATTTGCGTCTAGAGCCTTTGCATTGAGGGCTATCTGAAAACGGCTGTGGCGCTAAAGTTGCCTGTGAATGTGGAGTTGGTGGCATGTGAAACCCGCATGTGGAGCATTCGTTTGTGTGGGATGCTCTACCAGGTTCATTCCTAGATAATGCACTCAAAGGGCACTAAGCATAGAGTGTGAAAACTGAGTTTCCTTGAGAGCTGCTTGGTAGCCTGATGGTGTGTGAAGTTAGTGAGCCAAATGGAGTTGTTCTCCCACAAGAACCACTCGGCTGATCCTTCTTCAATATGCCCTTCACCAACATGCAGTGTTTCCTTGATTGAATTAGCTCTCACACCAATATTTGCGTCTAGAGCCTTTACATTGAGCGCTATCTGAAAACGGCTGTGGCGCTGAAGTTGCCTGAGAATGTGGAGTTGGTGGCATGTGAAACCCGCATGTGGAGCATTGGTTTGTGTGGGATGCTCACCAAGCATCATTTCAGTCCTAGGCACTCAAAGGGCACTAAGCATAGAGTGTGAAAACTGAGTTTCCTTGAGAGCTGCTTGGAAGCCTGATGGTGTGTGAAGTTAGTGAGCCAAATGGAGTTGTTCTCCCACAAGAACCACTCGGCTGATCCTTCTTCAATATGCCTTTCACTAACATGCAGTGTTTCCTTGATTGAATTAGCTCTCACACCAATATTTGAGTCTAGAACCTTTGCATTGAGGGCTATCTGAAAACGGCTGTGGCGCTGAAGTTGCCTGTGAATGTGGAGTTGGTGGCATGTGAAACCCACAGGTGGAGCATTCGTTTGTGTGGGATGCTCACCAAGCTTCATTTCAGTCCTAGGCACTCAAAGGGCACTAAGCATAGAGTGTGAAAACTGAGTTTCCTTGAGAGCTGCTTGGAAGCCTGATGGTGTGTGAAGTTAGTGAGCCAAATGGAGTTGTTCTCCCACAAGAACCACTCGGCTGATCCTTCTTCAATATGCCCTTCACCAACATGCAGTGTTTCCTTGATTGAATTAGCTCTCACACCAATATTTGCGTCTAGAGCCTTTGCATTGAGGGCTATCTGAAAACGGCTGTGGCGCTGACGTTGCCTGTGAATGTGGAGTTGGTTGCATGTGAAACCCGCATGTGGAGCATTCGTTTGTGTGGGATGCTCTACCAGGTTCATTCCTAGATAATGCACTCAAAGGGCACTAAGCATAGAGTGTGAAAACTGAGTTTCCTTGAGAGCTGCTTGGAAGCCTGATGGTGTGTGAAGTTAGTGAGCCAAATGGAGTTGTTCTCCCACAAGAACCACTCGGCTGATCCTTCTTCAATATGCCCTTCACCAACATGCAGTGTTTCCTTGATTGAATTAGCTCTCACACCAATATTTGCGTCTAGAGCCTTTGCATTGAGGGCTATCTGAAAACGGCTGTGGCGCTGAAGTTGCCTGTGAATGTGGAGTTGGTGGCATGTGAAACCCACAGGTGGAGCATTCGTTTGTGTGGGATGCTCACCAAGCTTCATTTCAGTCCTAGGCACTCAAAGGGCACTAAGCATAGAGTGTGAAAACTGAGTTTCCTTGAGAGCTGCTTGGAAGCCTGATGGTGTGTGAAGTTAGTGAGCCAAATGGAGTTGTTCTCCCACAAGAACCACTCGGCTGATCCTTCTTCAATATGCCCTTCACCAACATGCAGTGTTTCCTTGATTGAATTAGCTCTCACACCAATATTTGCGTCTAGAGCCTTTGCATTGAGGGCTATCTGAAAACGGCTGTGGCGCTGACGTTGCCTGTGAATGTGGAGTTGGTTGCATGTGAAACCCGCATGTGGAGCATTCGTTTGTGTGGGATGCTCTACCAGGTTCATTCCTAGATAATGCACTCAAAGGGCACTAAGCATAGAGTGTGAAAACTGAGTTTCCTTGAGAGCTGCTTGGAAGCCTGATGGTGTGTGAAGTTAGTGTGCCAAATGGAGTTGTTCTCCCACAAGAACCACTCGGCTGATCCTTCTTCAATATGCCTTTCACTAACATGCACTGTTTCCTTGATTGAATTAGCTCTCACACCAATATTTGCGTCTAGAGCCTTTGCATTGAGGGCTATCTGAAAACGGCTGTGGCGCTGAAGTTGCCTGTGAATGTGGAGTTGGTGGCATGTGAAACCCGCATGTGGAGAATTCGTTTGTGTGGGATGCTCTACCAGCTTCATTTCAGTCCTAGGCACTCAAAGGGCACTAAGCATAGAGTGTGAAAACTGAGTTTCCTTGAGAGCTGCTTGGAAGCCTGATGGTGTGTGAAGTTAGTGAGCCAAATGGAGTTGTTCTCCCACAAGAACCACTCGGCTGATCCTTCTTCAATATGACTTTCACCAACATGCAGTGTTTCCTTGATTGAATTAGCTCTCACACCAATATTTGCGTCTAGAGCCTTTGCATTGAGGGCTATCTGAAAACGGCTGTGGCGCTGAAGTTGCCTGTGAATGTGGAGTTGGTGGCATATGAAACCCGCATGTGCAGCATTGGTTTGTGTGGGATGCTCTACCAGGTTCATTCCTAGTAATGCACTCAAAGGGCACTAAGCATAGAGTGTGAAAACTGAGTTTCCTTGAGAGCTGCTTGGAAGCCTGATGGTGTGTGAAGTTAGTGAGCCAAATGGAGTTGTTCTCCCACAAGAACCACTCGGCTGATCCTTCTTCAATATGCCCTTCACCAACATGCAGTGTTTCCTTGATTGAATTAGCTCTCACACCAATATTTGCGTCTAGAGCCTTTGCATTGAGGGCTATCTGAAAACGGCTGTGGCACTGAAGTTGCCTGTGAATGTGGAGTTGGTGGCATGTGAAACCCGCATGTGGAGCATTGGTTTGTGTGGGATGCTCTACCAGGTTCATTCCTAGATAATGCACTCAAAGGGCACTAAGCATAGAGTGTGAAAACTGAGTTTCCTTGAGAGCTGCTTGGAAGCCTGATGGTGTGTGAAGTTAGTGAGCCAAATGGAGTTGTTCTCCCACAAGAACCACTCGGCTGACCCTTCTTCAATATGCCCTTCACCAACATGCAGTGTTTCCTTGTTTGAATTAGCTCTCACACCAATATTTGCGTCTAGAGCCTTTGCATTGAGGGCTATCTGAAAACGGCTGTGGCGCTGAAGTTGCCTGTGAATGTGGAGTTGGTTGCATGTGAAACCCACAGGTGGAGCATTCGTTTGTGTGGGATGCTCTACCAAGCTTCATTTCAGTCCTAGGCACTCAAAGGGCACTAAGCATAGAGTGTGAAAACGGAGTTTCCTTGAGAGCTGCTTGGAAGCCTGATGGTGTGTGAAGTTAGTGAGCCAAATGGAGTTGTTCTCCCACAAGAACCACTCGGCTGATCCTTCTTCAATATGCCCTTCACCAACATGCAGTGTTTCCTTGATTGAATTAGCTCTCACACCAATATTTGAGTCTAGAGCCTTTGCATTGAGGGCTATCTGAAAACGGCTGTGGCGCTGAAGTTGCCTGTGAATGTGGAGTTGGTGGCATGTGAAACCCACAGGTGGAGCATTCGTTTGTGTGGGATGCTCACCAAACTTCATTTCAGTCCTAGGCACTCAAAGGGCACTAAGCATAGAGTGTGAAAACAGAGTTTCCTTGAGAGCTGCTTGGAAGCCTGATGGTGTGTGAAGTTAGTGAGCCAAATGGAGTTGTTCTCCCATAAGAACCACTCGGCTGATCCTTCTTCAATATGCCCTTCACCAACATGCAGTGTTTCCTTGATTGAATTAGCTCTCACACCAATATTTGTGTCTAGATCCTTTGCATTGAGGGCTATCTGAAAACGGCTGTGGCGCTGAAGTTGCCTGTGAATGTGGAGTTGGTGGCATGTGAAACCCGCATGTGGAGCATTCGTTTGTGTAGGATGCTCTACCAGGTTCATTCCTAGATAATGCACTCAAAGGGCACTAAGCATAGAGTGTGAAAACTGAGTTTCCTTGAGAGCTGCTTGGAAGCCTGATGGTGTTTGACGTTAGTGAGCCAAATGGAGTTGTTCTCCCACAAGAACCACTCGGCTGATCCTTCTTCAATATGCCCTTCACCAACATGCAGTGTTTCCTTGATTGAATTAGCTCTCACACCAATATTTGCGTCTAGAGCCTTTGCATTGAGGGCTATCTGAAAACGGCTGTGGCGCTGAAGTTGCCTGTGAATGTGGAGTTGGTGGCATGTGAAACCCACATGTGGAGCATTCGTTTGTGTGGGATGCTCTACCAGCTTCATTTCAGTCCTAGGCACTCAAAGGGCCCTAAGCATAGAGTGTGAAAACTGAGTTTCCTTGAGAGCTGCTTGGAAGCCTGATGGTGTGTGAAGTTAGTGAGCCAAATGGAGTTGTTCTCCCACAAGAACCACTCGGCTGATCCTTCTTCAATATGCCTTTCACCAACATGCAGTGTTTCCTTGTTTGAATTAGCTCTCACACCAATATTTGCGTCTAGAGCCTTTGTATTGAGGGCTATCTGAAAACAGCTGTGGCGCTGAAGTTGCCTGTGAATGTGGAGTTGGTGGCATGTGAAACCCGCATGTGGAGCATTCGTTTGTGTGGGATGCTCTACCAGGTTCATTCCTAGATAATGCACTCAAAGGGCACTAAGCATAGAGTGTGAAAACTGAGTTTCCTTGAGAGCTGCTTGGAAGCCTGATGGTGTGTGAAGTTAGTGAGCCAAATGGAGTTTTTCTCCCACAAGAACCACTCGGCTGATCCTTCTTCAATATGCCCTTCACCAACATGCAGTGTTTCCTTGATTGAATTAGCTCTCACACCCATATTTGCGTCTAGAGCCTTTGCATTGAGGGCTATCTGAAAACGGCTGTGGCGCTGAAGTTGCCTGTGAATGTGGAGTTGGTGGCATGTGAAACCCGCATGTGCAGCATTGGTTTGTGTGGGATGCTCTACCAGGTTCATTCCTAGATAATGCACTCAAAGGGCACTAAGCATAGAGTGTGAAAACTGAGTTTCCTTGAGAGCTGCTTGGAAGCCTGATGGTGTGTGAAGTTAGTGAGCCAAATGGAGTTGTTCTCCCACAAGAACCACTCGGCTGATCCTTCTTCAATATGCCCTTCACCAACATGCAGTGTTTCCTTGATTGAATTAGCTCTCACACCAATATTTGAGTCTAGAGCCTTTGCATTGAGGGCTATCTGAAAACGGCTGTGGCGCTGAAGTTGCCTGTGAATGTGGAGTTGGTGGCATGTGAAAACCACAGGTGGAGCATTCGTTTGTGTGGGATGCTCTGCCAGCTTCATTTCAGTCCTAGGCACTCAAAGGGCACTAAGCATAGAGTGTGAAAACTGAGTTTCCTTGAGAGCTGCTTGGAAGCCTGATGGTGTGTGAAGTTAGTGAGCCAAATGGAGTTGTTCTCCCACAAGAACCACTCGGCTGATCCTTCTTCAATATGCCCTTCACCAACATGCAGTGTTTCCTTGTTTGAATTAGCTCTCACACCAATATTTGCGTCTAGAGCCTTTGCATTGAGGGCTATCTGAAAACAGCTGTGGCGCTGAAGTTGCCTGTGAATGTGGAGTTGGTGGCATGTGAAACCCGCATGTGGAGCATTCGTTTGTGTGGGATGCTCTACCAGGTTCATTTCAGTCCTAGGCACTCAAATGGCACTAAGCATAGAGTGTGAAAACTGAGTTTCCTTGAGAGCTGCTTGGAAGCCTGATGGTGTGTGAAGTTAGTGAGCCAAATGGAGTTGTTCTCCCACAAAAACCACTCGGCTGATCCTTCTTCAATATGCCCTTCACCAACATGCAGTGTTTCCTTGATTGAATTAGCTCTCACACCAATATTTGCGTCTAGAGCCTTTGCATTGAGAGCTATCTGAAAACGGCTGTGGCGCTGAAGTTGCCTGTGAATGTGGAGTTGGTGGCATGTGAAACCCACATGTGGAGAATTCGTTTGTGTGGGATGCTCTACCAGCTTCATTTCAGTCCTAGGCACTCAAAGGGCACTAAGCATAGAGTGTGAAAACTGAGTTTCCTTGAGAGCTGCTTGGAAGCCTGATGGTGTGTGAAGTTAGTGAGCCAAATGGAGTTGTTCTCCCACAAGAACCACTCGGCTGATCCTTCTTCAATATGCCCTTCACCAACATGCAGTGTTTCCTTGTTTGAATTAGCTCTCACACCAATATTTGCGTCTAGAGCCTTTGCATTGAGGGCTATCTGAAAACGGCTGTGGCGCTGAAGTTGCCTGTGAATGTGGAGTTGGTGGCATGTGAAACCCACAGGTGGAGCATTCGTTTGTGTGGGATGCTCACCAAGCTTCATTTCAGTCCTAGGCACTCAAAGGGCACTAAGCATAGAGTGTGAAAACTGAGTTTCCTTGAGAGCTGCTTGGAAGCCTGATGGTGTGTGAAGTTAGTGAGCCAAATGGAGTTGTTCTCCCACAAGAACCACTCGGCTGATCCTTCTTCAATATGCCTTTCACTAACATGCAGTGTTTCCTTGATTGAATTAGCTCTCACACCAATATTTGCGTCTAGAGCCTTTGCATTGAGGGCTATCTGAAAACGGCTGTGGCGCTGAAGTTGCCTGTGAATGTGGAGTTGGTGGCATATGAAACCCGCATGTGCAGCATTGGTTTGTGTGGGATGCTCTACCAGGTTCATTCCTAGTAATGCACTCAAAGGGCACTAAGCATAGAGTGTGAAAACTGAGTTTCCTTGAGAGCTGCTTGGAAGCCTGATGGTGTGTGAAGTTAGTGAGCCAAATGGAGTTGTTCTCCCACAAGAACCACTCGGCTGATCCTTCTTCAATATGCCCTTCACCAACATGCATTGTTTCCTTGATTGAATTAGCTCTCACACCAATATTTGCGTCTAGAGCCTTTGCATTGAGGGCTATCTGAAAACGGCTGTGGCACTGAAGTTGCCTGTGAATGTGGAGTTGGTGGCATGTGAAACCCGCATGTGGAGCATTCGTTTGTGTGGGATGCTCTACCAGGTTCATTCCTAGATAATGCACTCAAAGGGCACTAAGCATAGAGTGTGAAAACTGAGTTTCCTTGAGAGCTGCTTGGAAGCCTGATGGTGTGTGAAGTTAGTGAGCCAAATGGAGTTGTTCTCCCACAAGAACCACTCGGCTGATCCTTCTTCAATATGCCCTTCACCAACATGCAGTGTTTCCTTGTTTGAATTAGCTCTCACACCAATATTTGCGTCTAGAGCCTTTGCATTGAGGGCTATCTGAAAACGGCTGTGGCGCTGAAGTTGCCTGTGAATGTGCAGTTGGTTGCATGTGAAACCCACATGTGGATCATTCGTTTGTGTGGGATGCTCACCAAGCTTCATTTCAGTCCTAGGCACTCAAAGGGCACTAAGCATAGAGTGTGAAAACTGAGTTTCCTTGAGAGCTGCTTGGAAGCCTGATGGTGTGTGAAGTTAGTGAGCCAAATGGAGTTGTTCTCCCATAAGAACCACTCGGCTGATCCTTCTTCAATATGCCCTTCACCAACATGCAGTGTTTCCTTGATTGAATTAGCTCTCACACCAATATTTGCGTCTAGAGCCTTTGCATTGAGGGCTATCTGAAAACGGCTGTGGCGCTGAAGTTGCCTGTGAATGTGGAGTTGGTGGCATGTGAAACCCGCATGTGGAGCATTGGTTTGTGTAGGATGCTCTACCAGGTTCATTCCTAGATAATGCACTCAAAGGGCACTAAGCATAGAGTGTGAAAACTGAGTTTCCTTGAGAGCTGCTTGGAAGCCTGATGGTGTGTGAAGTTAGTGATCCAAATGGAGTTGTTCTCCCACAAGAACCACTCGGCTGATCCTTCTTCAATATGCCCTTCACCAACATGCAGTGTTTCCTTGATTGAATTAGCTCTCACACCAATATTTGCGTCTAGAGCCTTTGCATTGAGGGCTATCTGAAAACGGCTGTGGCGCTGAAGTTGCCTGTGAATGTGGAGTTGGTGGCACGTGAAACCCGCATCTGGAGCATTCGTTTGTGTGGGATGCTTTACCAGGTTCATTTCAGTCCTAGGCACTCAAAGGGCACTAAGCATAGAGTGTGAAAACTGAGTTTCCTTGAGAGCTGCTTGGAAGCCTGATGGTGTGTGAAGTTAGTGAGCCAAATGGAGTTGTTCTCCCACAAGAACCACTCGGCTGATCCTTCTTCAATATGCCCTTCACCAACATGCAGTGTTTCCTTGTTTGAATTAGCTCTCACACCAATATTTGCGTCTAGAGCCTTTGCATTGAAGGCTATCTGAAAACGGCTGTGGCGCTGAAGTTGCCTGTGAATGTGGAGTTGGTGGCATGTGAAACCCGCATGTGGAGCATTGGTTTGTGTGGGATGCTCTACCAGGTTCATTCCTAGATAATGCACTCAAAGGGCACTAAGCATAGAGTGTGAAAACTGAGTTTCCTTGAGAGCTGCTTGGAAGCCTGATGGTGTGTGAAGTTAGTGAGCCAAATGGAGTTGTTCTCCCACAAGAACCACTCGGCTGATCCTTCTTCAATATGCCCTTCACCAACATGCAGTGTTTCCTTGATTGAATTAGCTCTCACACCAATATTTGCGTCTAGAGCCTTTGCATTGAGGGCTATCTGAAAAGGGCTGTGGCGCTGAAGTTGCCTGTGAATGTGGAGTTGGTGGCATGTGAAACCCGCATGTGGAGCATTCGTTTGTGTGGGATGCTCTACCAGCTTCATTTCAGTCCTAGGCACTCAAAGGGCACTAAGCATAGAGTGTGAAAACTGAGTTTCCTTGAGAGCTGCTTGGAAGCCTGATGGTGTGTGAAGTTAGTGAGCCAAATGGAGTTGTTCTCCCACAAGAACCACTCGGCTGATCCTTCTTCAATATGCCCTTCACCAACATGCAGTGTTTCCTTGTTTGAATTAGCTCTCACACCAATATTTGCGTCTAGAGCCTTTGCATTGAGGGCTATCTGAAAACGGCTGTGGCGCTGAAGTTGCCTGTGAATGTGGAGTTGGTGGCATGTGAAACCCGCATGTGGAGCATTGGTTTGTGTGGGATGCTCTACCAGGTTCATTCCTAGTAATGCACTCAAAGGGCACTAAGCATAGAGTGTGAAAACTGAGTTTCCTTGAGAGCTGCTTGGAAGCCTGATGGTGTGTGAAGTTAGTGAGCCAAATGGAGTTTTTCTCCCACAAGAACCACTCGGCTGATCCTTCTTCAATATGCCCTTCACCAACATGCAGTGTTTCCTTGATTGAATTAGCTCTCACACCAATATTTGCGTCTAGAGCCTTTGCATTGAGGGCTATCTGAAAACGGCTGTGGCGCTGAAGTTGCCTGTGAATGTGGAGTTGGTGGCATGTGAAACCCGCATGTGGAGCATTGGTTTGTGTAGGATGCTCTACCAGGTTCATTCCTAGATAATGCACTCAAAGGGCACTAAGCATAGAGTGTGAAAACTGAGTTTCCTTGAGAGCTGCTTGGAAGCCTGATGGTGTGTGAAGTTAGTGAGCCAAATGGAGTTGTTCTCCCACAAGAACCACTCGGCTGATCCTTCTTCAATATGCCCTTCACCAACATGCAGTGTTTCCTTGTTTGAATTAGCTCTCACACCAATATTTGCGTCTAGAGCCTTTGCATTGAGGGCTATCTGAAAAGGGCTGTGGCGCTGAAGTTGCCTGTGAATGTGGAGTTGGTGGCATGTGAAACCCGCATGTGGAGCATTCGTTTGTGTGGGATGCTCTACCAGGTTCACTCCTAGATAATGCACTCAGAGGGCACTAAGCATAGAGTGTGAAAACTGAGTTTCCTTGAGAGCTGCTTGGTAGCCTGATGGTGTGTGAAGTTAGTGAACCAAATGGAGTTGTTCTCCCACAGGAACCACTCGGCTGATCCTTCTTCAATATGCCCTTCACCAACATGCAGTGTTTCCTTGATTGAATTAGCTCTCACACCAATATTTGCGTCTAGAGCCTTTGCATTGAGGGCTATCTGAAAACGGCTGTGGCGCTGAAGTTGCCTGTGAATGTGGAGTTGGTGGCATGTGAAACCCGCATGTGGAGCATTCGTTTGTGTGGGATGCTCTACCAGGTTCATTCCTAGATAATGCACTGAAAGGGCACTAAGCATAGAGTGTGAAAACTGAGTTTCCTTGAGAGCTGCTTGGAAGCCTGATGGTGTGTGAAGTTAGTGAGCCAAATGGAGTTGTTCTCCCACAAGAACCACTCGGCTGATCCTTCTTCAATATGCCTTTCACTAACATGCAGTGTTTCCTTGATAGAATTAGCTCTCACACCAATATTTGCGTCTAGAGCCTTTGCATTGAGGGCTATCTGAAAAGGGCTGTGGCGCTGAAGTTGCCTGTGAATGTGGAGTTGGTGGCATGTGAAACCCGCATGTGCAGCATTCGTTTGTGTGGGATGCTCTACCAGCTTCATTTCAGTCCTAGGCACTCAAAGGGCACTAAGCATAGAGTGTGAAAACTGAGTTTCCTTGAGAGCTGCTTGGAAGCCTGATGGTGTGTGAAGTTAGTGAGCCAAATGGAGTTGTTCTCCCACAAGAACCACTCGGCTGATCCTTCTTCAATATGCCCTTCACCAACATGCAGTGTTTCCTTGTTTGAATTAGCTCTCACACCAATATCTGCGTCTAGAGCCTTTGCATTGAGGGCTATCTGAAAACGGCTGTGGCGCTGATGTTGCCTGTGAATGTGGAGTTGGTGGCATGTGAAACCCGCATGTGGAGCATTCGTTTGTGTGGGATGCTCACCAAGCTTCATTTCAGTCCTAGGCACTCAAAGGGCACTAAGCATAGAGTGTGAAAACTGAGTTTCCTTGAGAGCTGCTTGGAAGCCTGACGGTGTGTGAAGTTAGTGAGCCAAATGGAGTTGTTCTCCCACAAGAACCACTCGGCTGATCCTTCTTCAATATGCCTTTCACTAACATGCAGTGTTTCCTTGATTGAATTAGCTCTCACACCAATATTTGCGTCTAGAGCCTTTGCATTGAGGGCTATCTGAAAAGGGCTGTGGCGCTGAAGTTGCCTGTGAATGTGGAGTTGGTTGCATGTGAAACCCGCATGTGGAGCATTCGTTTGTGTGGGATGCTCACCAAGCTTCATTTCAGTCCTAGGCACTCAAAGGGCACTAAGCATAGAGTGTGAAAACTGAGTTTCCTTGAGAGCTGCTTGGAAGCCTGATGGTGTGTGAAGTTAGTGAGCCAAATGGAGTTGTTCTCCCACAAGAACCACTCGGCTGATCCTTCTTCAATATGCCTTTCACTAACATGCAGTGTTTCCTTGATTGAATTAGCTCTCACACCAATATTTGCGTCTAGAGCCTTTGCATTGAGGGCTATGTGAAAACGTCTGTGGCGCTGAAGTTGCCTGTGAATGTGGAGTTGGTGGCATGTGAAACCCGCATGTGGAGCATTCGTTTGTGTGGGATGCTCTACCAGGTTCATTCCTAGATAATGCACTCAAAGGGCACTAAGCATAGAGTGTGAAAACTGAGTTTCCTTGAGAGCTGCTTGGTAGCCTGATGGTGTGTGAAGTTAGTGAACCAAATGGAGTTGTTCTCCCACAGGAACCACTCGGCTGATCCTTCTTCAATATGCCCTTCACCAACATGCAGTGTTTCCTTGATTGAATTAGCTCTCACACCAATATTTGCGTCTAGAGCCTTTGCATTGAGGGCTATCTGAAAACGGCTGTGGCGCTGAAGTTGCCTGTGAATGTGGAGTTGGTGGCATGTGAAACCCGCATGTGGAGCATTCGTTTGTGTGGGATGCTCTACCAGGTTCATTCCTAGATAATGCACTGAAAGGGCACTAAGCATAGAGTGTGAAAACTGAGTTTCCTTGAGAGCTGCTTGGAAGCCTGATGGTGTGTGAAGTTAGTGAGCCAAATGGAGTTGTTCTCCCACAAGAACCACTCGGCTGATCCTTCTTCAATATGCCTTTCACTAACATGCAGTGTTTCCTTGATAGAATTAGCTCTCACACCAATATTTGCGTCTAGAGCCTTTGCATTGAGGGCTATCTGAAAAGGGCTGTGGCGCTGAAGTTGCCTGTGAATGTGGAGTTGGTGGCATGTGAAACCCGCATGTGGAGCATTCGTTTGTGTGGGATGCTCTACCAGCTTCATTTCAGTCCTAGGCACTCAAAGGGCACTAAGCATAGAGTGTGAAAACTGAGTTTCCTTGAGAGCTGCTTGGAAGCCTGATGGTGTGTGAAGTTAGTGAGCCAAATGGAGTTGTTCTCCCACAAGAACCACTCGGCTGATCCTTCTTCAATATGCCCTTCACCAACATGCAGTGTTTCCTTGATTGAATTAGCTCTCACACCAATATTTGCGTCTAGAGCCTTTGCATTGAGGGCTATCTGAAAAGGGCTGTGGCGCTGAAGTTGCCTGTGAATGTGGAGTTGGTGGCATGTGAAACCCGCATGTGGAGCATTGGTTTGTGTGGGATGCTCTACCAGGTTCATTCCTAGATAATGCACTCAAAGGGCACTAAGCATAGAGTGTGAAAACTGAGTTTCCTTGAGAGCTGCTTGGAAGCCTGATGGTGTGTGAAGTTAGTGAGCCAAATGGAGTTGTTCTCCCACAAGAACCACTCGGCTGATCCTTCTTCAATATGCCTTTCACTAACATGCAGTGTTTCCTTGATTGAATTAGCTCTCACACCAATATTTGCGTCTAGAGCCTTTGCATTGAGGGCTATCTGAAAACGGCTGTGGCGCTGAAGTTGCCTGTGAATGTGGAGTTGGTGGCATGTGAAACCCGCATGTGGAGCATTGGTTTGTGTGGGATGCTCTACCAGGTTCATTCCTAGTAATGCACTCAAAGGGCACTAAGCATAGAGTGTGAAAACTGAGTTTCCTTGAGAGCTGCTTGGAAGCCTGATGGTGTGTGAAGTTAGTGAGCCAAATGGAGTTGTTCTCCCACAAGAACCACTCGGCTGATCCTTCTTCAATATGCCCTTCACCAACATGCAGTGTTTCCTTGATTGAATTAGCTCTCACACCAATATTTGCGTCTAGAGCCTTTGCATTGAGGGCTATCTGAAAACGGCTGTGGCACTGAAGTTGCCTGTGAATGTGGAGTTGGTGGCATGTGAAACCCGCATGTGGAGCATTGGTTTGTGTGGGATGCTCTACCAGGTTCATTCCTAGATAATGCACTCATAGGGCACTAAGCATAGAGTGTGAAAACTGAGTTTCCTTGAGAGCTGCTTGGAAGCCTGATGGTGTGTGAAGTTAGTGAGCCAAATGGAGTTGTTCTCCCACAAGAACCACTCGGCTGATCCTTCTTCAATATGCCCTTCACCAACATGCAGTGTTTCCTTGATTGAATTAGCTCTCACACCAATATTTGCGTCTAGAGCCTTTGCATTGAGGGCTATCTGAAAACGGCTGTGGCGCTGAAGGTGCCTGTGAATGTGGAGTTGGTGGCATGTGAAACCCGCATGTGGAGCATTGGTTTGTGTGGGATGCTCTACCAGGTTCATTCCTAGATAATGCACTCAAAGGGCACTAAGCATAGAGTGTGAAAACTGAGTTTCCTTGAGAGCTGCTTGGAAGCCTGATGGTGTGTGAAGTTAGTGAGCCAAATGGAGTTGTTCTCCCACAAGAACCACTCGGCTGATCCTTCTTCAATATGCCCTTCACCAACATGCAGTGTTTCCTTGATTGAATTAGCTCTCACATCAATATTTGCGTCTAGAGCCTTTGCATTGAGGGCTTTCTGAAAACGGCTGTGGCGCTGAAGTTGCCTGTGAATGTGGAGTTGGTGGCATGTGAAACCCGCATGTGGAGCATTGGTTTGTGTGGGATGCTCTACCAGGTTCATTCCTAGATAATGCACTCAAAGGGCACTAAGCATAGATTGTGAAAACTGAGTTTCCTTGAGAGCTGCTTGGAAGCCAGATGGTGTGTGAAGTTAGTGAGCCAAATGGAGTTGTTCTCCCACAAGAACCACTCGGCTGATCCTTCTTCAATATGCCCTTCACCAACATGCAGTGTTTCCTTGTTTGAATTAGCTCTCACACCAATATTTGCGTCTAGAGCCTTTGCATTGAGGGCTATCTGAAAACGGCTGTGGCGCTGAAGTTGCCTGTGAATGTGGAGTTGGTGGCATGAGAAACCCGCATGTGGAGCATTCGTTTGTGTGGGATGCTCACCAAGCTTCATTTCAGTCCTAGGCACTCAAAGGGCACTAAGCATAGAGTGTGAAAAGTGAGTTTCCTTGAGAGCTGCTTGGAAGCCTGATGGTGTGTGAAGTTAGTGAGCCAAATGGAGTTGTTCTCCCACAAGAACCACTCGGCTGATCCTTCTTCAATATGCCCTTCACCAACATGCAGTGTTTCCTTGATTGAATTAGCTCTCACACCAATATTTGTGTCTAGAGCCTTTACATTGAGCGCTATCTGAAAACGGCTGTGGCGCTGAAGTTGCCTGTGAATGTGGAGTTGGTGGCATGTGAAACCCACATGTGCAGCATTCGTTTGTGTGGGATGCTCACCAAGCTTCATTTCAGTCCTAGGCACTCAAAGGGCACTAAGCATAGAGTGTGAAAACTGAGTTTCCTTGAGAGCTGCTTGGAAGCCTGATGGTGTGTGAAGTTAGTGAGCCAAATGGAGTTGTTCTCCCACAAGAACCACTCGGCTGATCCTTCTTCAATATGCCTTTCACTAACATGCAGTGTTTCCTTGATTGAATTAGCTCTCACACCAATATTTGCGTCTAGAGCCTTTGCATTGAGGGCTATCTGAAAACGGCTGTGGCGCTGATGTTGCCTGTGAATGTGGAGTTGGTGGCATGTGAAACCCGCATGTGGAGCATTCGTTTGTGTAGGATGCTCTACCAGGTTCATTCCTAGATAATGCACTCAAAGGGCACTAAGCATAGAGTGTGAAAACTGAGTTTCCTTGAGAGCTGCTTGGAAGCCTGATGGTGTGTGAAGTTAGTGAGCCAAATGGAGTTGTTCTCCCATAAGAACCACTCGGCTGATCCTTCTTCAATATGCCCTTCACCAACATGCAGTGTTTCCTTGATTGAATTAGCTCTCACACCAATATTTGCGTCTAGAGCCTTTGCATTGAGGGCTATCTGAAAACGGCTGTGGCGCTGAAGTTGCCTGTGAATGTGGAGTTGGTGGCATGTGAAACCCGCATGTGGAGCATTCGTTTGTGTGGGATGCTCTACCAGGTTCATTCCTAGATAATGCACTCAAAGGGCACTAAGCATAGAGTGTGAAAACTGAGTTTCCTTGAGAGCTGCTTGGAAGCCTGATGGTGTGTGACGTTAGTGAGCCAAATGGAGTTGTTCTCCCATAAGAACCACTCGGCTGATCCTTCCTCAATATGCCCTTCACCAACATGTAGTGTTTCCTTGATTGAATTAGCTCTCACACCAATATTTGCGTCTAGAGCCTTTGCATTGAGGGCTATGTGAAAACGGCTGTGGCGCTGATGTTGCCTGTGAATGTGGAGTTGGTGGCATGTGAAACCCGCATGTGGAGCATTGGTTTGTGTAGGATGCTCTACCAGGTTCATTCCTAGATAATGCACTCAAAGGGCACTAAGCATAGAGTGTGAAAACTGAGTTTCCTTGAGAGCTGCTTGGAAGCCTGATGGTGTGTGAAGTTAGTGAGCCAAATGAAGTTGTTCTCCCATAAGAACCACTCGGCTGATCCTTCTTCAATATGCCCTTCACCAACATGCAGTGTTTCCTTGTTTGAATTAGCTCTCACACCAATATTTGCGTCTAGAGCCTTTGCATTGAGGGCTATCTGAAAACGGCTGTGGCGCTGAAGTTGCCTGTGAATGTGGAGTTGGTGGCATGTGAAACCCGCATGTGGAGCATTGGTTTGTGTAGGATGCTCTACAGGTTCATTCCTAGATAATGCACTCAAAGGGCACTAAGCATAGAGTGTGAAAACTGAGTTTCCTTGAGAGCTGCTTGGAAGCCTGATGGTGTGTGAAGTTAGTGATCCAAATGGAGTTGTTCTCCCACAAGAACCACTCGGCTGATCCTTCTTCAATATGCCCTTCACCAACATGCAGTATTTCCTTGATTGAATTAGCTCTCACACCAATATTTGCGTCTAGAGCCTTTGCATTGAGGGCTATGTGAAAACGGCTGTGGCGCTGAAGTTGCCTGTGAATTAGGAGTTGGTGGCATGTGAAACCCACATGTGGAGCATTCGTTTGTGTGGGATGCTCTACCAGCTTCATTTCAGTCCTAGGCACTCAAAGGGCACTAAGCATAGAGTGTGAAAACTGAGTTTCCTTGAGAGCTGCTTGGAAGCCTGATGGTGTGTGAAGTTAGTGAGCCAAATGGAGTTTTTCTCCCACAAGAACCACTCGGCTGATCCTTCTTCAATATGCCCTTCACCAACATGCAGTGTTTCCTTGATTGAATTAGCTCTCACACCAATATTTGCGTCTAGAGCCTTTGCATTGAGGCTATCTGAAAACGGCTGTGGCGCTGAAGTTGCCTGTGAATGTGGAGTTGGTGGCATGTGAAACCCGCATGTGGAGCATTCGTTTGTGTGGGATGCTCTACCAGGTTCATTCCTAGATAATGCACTCAAAGGGCACTAAGCATAGAGTGTGAAACTGAGTTTCCTTGAGAGCTGCTTGGAAGCCTGATGGTGTGTGAAGTTAGTGAGCCAAATGGAGTTGTTCTCCCACAAGAACCACTCGGCTGATCCTTCTTCAATATGCCTTTAACTAACATGCAGTGTTTCCTTGATAGAATTAGCTCTCACACCAATATTTGCGTCTAGAGCCTTTGCATTGAGGGCTATCTGAAAACGGCTGTGGCGCTGAAGTTGCCTGTGAATGTGGAGTTGGTGGCATGTGAAACCCGCATGTGGAGCATTCGTTTGTGTGGGATGCTCTACCAGCTTCATTTCAGTCCTAGGCACTCAAAGGGCACTAAGCATAGAGTGTGAAAACTGAGTTTCCTTGAGAGCTGCTTGGAAGACTGATGGTGTGTGAAGTTAGTGAGCCAAATGGAGTTGTTCTCCCACAAGAACCACTCGGCTGATCCTTCTTCAATATGCCCTTCACCAACATGCAGTGTTTCCTTGTTTGAATTAGCTCTCACACCAATATTTGCGTCTAGAGCCTTTGCATTGAGGGCTATCTGAAAACGGCTGTGGCGCTGAAGTTGCCTGTGAATGTGGAGTTGGTGGCATGTGAAACCCGCATGTGGAGCATTCGTTTGTGTGGGATGCTCTACCAGGTTCACTCCTAGATAATGCACTCAGAGGGCACTAAGCATAGAGTGTGAAAACTGAGTTTCCTTGAGAGCTGCTTGGTAGCCTGATGGTGTGTGAAGTTAGTGAACCAAATGGAGTTGTTCTCCCACAAGAACCACTCGGCTGATCCTTCTTCAATATGCCCTTCACCAACATGCAGTGTTTCCTTGATTGAATTAGCTCTCACACCAATATTTGCGTCTAGAGCCTTTGCATTGAGGGCTATCTGAAAACGGCTGTGGCGCTGAAGTTGCCTGTGAATGTGGAGTTGGTGGCATGTGAAACCCGCATGTGGAGCATTCGTTTGTGTGGGATGCTCTACCAGGTTCATTCCTAGATAATGCACTCAAAGGGCACTAAGCATAGAGTGTGAAAACTGAGTTTCCTTGAGAGCTGCTTGGAAGCCTGATGGTGTGTGAAGTTAGTGAGCCAAATGGAGTTGTTCTCCCACAAGAA
>NW_026698094.1:0-71766 GCF_030435755.1 Ochotona princeps
TAATGCTCCACATGCGGGTTTCACATGCCACCAACTCCACATTCACAGGCAACTTCAGCGCCACAGCCGTTTTCAGATAGCCCTCAATGCAAAGGCTCTAGAGGCAAATATTGGTGTGAGAGCTAATTCAATCAAGGAAACACTGCATGTTGGTGAAGGGCATATTGAAGAAGGATCAGCCGAGTGGTTCTTGTGGGAGAACAACTCCATTTGGCTCACTAACTTCACACACCATCAGGCTTCCAAGCAGCTCTCAAGGAAACTCAGTTTTCACACTCTATGCTTAGTGCCCTTTGAGTGCATTATCTAGGAATGAACCTGGTAGAGCATCCCACACAAACGAATGCTCCACATGCGGGTTTCACATGCCACCAACTCCACATTCTCAGGCAACTTCAGCGCCACAGCCGTTTTCAGATAGCCCTCAATGCAAAGGCTCTAGACACAAATATTGGTGTGAGAGCTAATTCAATCAAGGAAACACTGCATGTTGGTGAAGGGCATATTGAAGAAGGATCAGCCGAGTGGTTCTTGTGGGAGAACAACTCCATTTGGCTCACTAACTTCACACACCATCAGGCTTCCAAGCAGCTCTCAAGGAAACTCAGTTTTCACACTCTATGCTTAGTGCCCTTTGAGTGCATTATCTAGGAATGAACCTGGTAGAGCATCCCACACAAACGAATGCTCCACATGCGGGTTTCATATGCCACCAGCTCCACATTCACAGGCAACTTCAGCGCCACAGCCGTTTTCAGATAGCCCTCAATGCAAAGGCTCTAGACGCAAATATTGGTGTGAGAGCTAATTCAATCAAGGAAACACTGCATGTTGGTGAAGGGCATATTGAAGAAGGATCAGCCGAGTGGTTCTTGTGGGAGAACAACTCCATTTGGCTCACTAACTTCACACACCATCAGGCTTCCAAGCAGCTCTCAAGGAAACTCAGTTTTCACACTCTATGCTTAGTGCCCTTTGAGTGCATTATCTAGGAATGAACCTGGTAGAGCATCCCACACAAACGAATGCTCCACATGCGGGTTTCACATGCCACCAACTCCACATTCTCACGCAACTTCAGCGCCACAGCCGTTTTCAGATAGCCCTCAATGCAAAGGCTCTAGACGCAAATATTGTTGTGAGAGCTAATTCAATCAAGGAAACACTGCATGTTGGTGAAGGGCATATTGAAGAAGGATCAGCCGAGTGGTTCTTGTGGGAGAACAACTCCATTTGGCTCACTAACTTCACACACCATCAGGCTTCCAAGCAGCTCTCAAGGAAACTCAGTTTTCACACTCTATGCTTAGTGCCCTTGAGTGCCTAGGACTGAAATGAAGCTGGTAGAGCATCCCACACAAACGAATGCTCCACATGCGGTTTCACATGCCACCAACTCCACATTCACAGGCAACTTCAGCGCCACAGCCGTTTTCAGATAACCCTCAATGCAAAGGCTCTAGACACAAATATTGGTGTGAGAGCTAATTCAATCAAGGAAACACTGCATGTTGGTGAAGGGCATATTGAAGAAGGATCAGCCGACTGGTTCTTGTGGGAGAACAACTCCATTTGGCTCACTAACTTCACACACCATCAGGCTTCCAAGCAGCTCTCAAGGAAACTCAGTTTTCACACTCTATGCTTAGTGCCCTTGAGTGCCTAGGACTGAAATGAAGCTTGGTGAGCATCCCACACAAACGAATGCTCCACATGCGGGTTTCACATGCCACCAACTCCACATTCACAGGCAACTTCAGCGCCACAGCCATTTTCAGATAGCCCTCAATGCAAAGGCTCTAGACGCAAATATTGGTGTGAGAGCTAATTCAATCAAGGAAACACTGCATGTTGGTGAAGGGCATATTGAAGAAGGATCAGCCGAGTGGTTCTTGTGGGAGAACAACTCCATTTGGCTCACTAACTTCACACACTATCAGGCTTCCAAGCAGCTCTCAAGGAAACTCAGTTTTCACACTCTATGCTTAGTGCCCTTTGAGTGCATTATCTAGGAATGAACCTGGTAGAGCATCCCACACAAACGAATGCTCCACATGCGGGTTTCACACGCCTCCAACTCCACATTGACAGGCAACTTCAGCGCCACAGCCGTTTTCAAAAAGCCCTCAATGCAAAGGCTCTAGACACAAATATTGGTGTGACAGCTATTTCAATCAAGGAAACACTGCATGTTGGTGAAGGGCATATTGAAGAAGGATCAGCCGAGTGGTTCTTGTGGGAGAACAACTCCATTTGGCTCACTAACTTCACACACCATCAGGCTTCCAAGCAGCTCTCAAGGAAACTCAGTTTTCACACTCTATGCTTAGTGCCCTTTGAGTGCATTATCTAGGAATGAACCTGGTAGAGCATCCCACACAAACGAATGCTCCACATGCGGGTTTCACATGCCACCAACTCCACATTCACAGGCAACTTCAGCGCCACAACCGTTTTCAGATAGCCCTCAATGCAAAGGCTCAAGACGCAAATATTGGTGTGAGAGCTAATTCAATCAAGGAAACACTGCATGTTGGTGAAGGGCATATTGAAGAAGGATCAGCCGAGTGGTTCTTGTGGGAGAACAACTCCATTTGGCTCACTAACTTCACACACCATCAGGCTTCCAAGCAGCTCTCAAGGAAACTCAGTTTTCACACTCTATGCTTAGTGCCTTTTGAGTGCATTATCTAGGAATGAACCTGGTAGAGCATCCCACACAAACGAATGCTCCACATGCGGGTTTCACATGCCACCAACTCCACATTCACAGGCAACTTCAGCGCCACAGCCGTTTTCAGATAGCCCTCAATGCAAAGGCTCTAGACGCAAATATTGGTGTGAGAGCTAATTCAATCAAGGAAACACTGCATGTTGGTGAAGGGCATATTGAAGAAGGATCAGCCGAGTGGTTCTTGTGGGAGAACAACTCCATTTGGCTCACTAACTTCACACACCATCAGGCTTCCAAGCAGCTCTCAAGGAAACTCAGTTTTCACACTTTATGCTTAGTGCCCTTTGAGTACCTAGGACTGAAATGAAGCTGGTAGAGCATCCCACACAAACGAATGCTCCACATGCGGGTTTCACATGCCACCAACTCCACATTCACAGGGAACTTCAGCGCCACAGCCGTTTTCAGATAGCCCTCAATGCAAAGGCTCTAGACACAAATATTGGTGTGAGAGCTAATTCAATCAAGGAAACACTGCATGTTGGTGAAGGGCATATTGAAGAAGGATCAGCCGAGTGGTTCTTGTGGGAGAACAACTCCATTTGGCTCACTAACTTCACACACCATCAGGCTTCCAAGCAGCTCTCAAGGAAACTCAGTTTTCACACTCTATGCTTAGTGCCCTTTGAGTGCATTATCTAGGTCTGAAATGAACCTGGTAGAGCATCCCACACAAACGAATGCTCCACATGCGGGTTTCACATGCCACCAACTCCACATTCTCAGGCAACTTCAGCGCCACAGCCGTTTTCAGATAGCCCTAAATGCAAAGGCTCTAGACACAAATATTGGTGTGAGAGCTAATTCAATCAAGGAAACACTGCATGTTGGTGAAGGGCATATTGAAGAAGGATCAGCCGAGTGGTTCTTGTGGGAGAACAACTCCATTTGGCTCACTAACTTCACACACCATCAGGCTTCCAAGCAGCTCTCAAGGAAACTCAGTTTTCACACTTTATGCTTAGTGCCCTTTGAGTACCTAGGACTGAAATGAAGCTGGTAGAGCATCCCACACAAACGAATGCTCCACATGCGGGTTTCACATGCCACCAACTCCACATTCACAGGGAACTTCAGCGCCACAGCCGTTTTCAGATAGCCCTCAATGCAAAGGCTCTAGACACAAATATTGGTGTGAGAGCTAATTCAATCAAGGAAACACTGCATGTTGGTGAAGGGCATATTGAAGAAGGATCAGCCGAGTGGTTCTTGTGGGAGAACAACTCCATTTGGCTCACTAACTTCACACACCATCAGGCTTCCAAGCAGCTCTCAAGGAAACTCAGTTTTCACACTCTATGCTTAGTGCCCTTTGAGTGCATTATCTAGGTCTGAAATGAACCTGGTAGAGCATCCCACACAAACGAATGCTCCACATGCGGGTTTCACATGCCACCAACTCCACATTCTCAGGCAACTTCAGCGCCACAGCCGTTTTCAGATAGCCCTAAATGCAAAGGCTCTAGACACAAATATTGGTGTGAGAGCTAATTCAATCAAGGAAACACTGCATGTTGGTGAAGGGCATATTGAAGAAGGATCAGCCGAGTGGTTCTTGTGGGAGAACAACTCCATTTGGCTCACTAACTTCACACACCATCAGGCTTCCAAGCAGCTCTCAAGGAAACTCAGTTTTCACACTCTATGCTTAGTGCCCTTTGAGTGCATTATCTAGGAATGAACCTGGTAGAGCATCCCACACAAACGAATGCTCCACATGCGGGTTTCATATGCCACCAGCTCCACATTCACAGGCAACTTCAGCGCCACAGCCGTTTTCAGATAGCCCTCAATGCAAAGGCTCTAGACGCAAATATTGGTGTGAGAGCTAATTCAATCAAGGAAACACTGCATGTTGGTGAAGGGCATATTGAAGAAGGATCAGCCGAGTGGTTCTTGTGGGAGAACAACTCCATTTGGCTCACTAACTTCACACACCATCAGGCTTCCAAGCAGCTCTCAAGGAAACTCAGTTTTCACACTTTATGCTTAGTGCCCTTTGAGTACCTAGGACTGAAATGAAGCTGGTAGAGCATTCCACACAAACGAATGCTCCACATGCGGGTTTCACATGCCACCAACTCCACATTCACAGGCAACTTCAGCGCCACAGCCGTTTTCAGATAGCCCTCAATGCAAAGGCTCTAGACACAAATATTGGTGTGAGAGCTAATTCAATCAAGGAAACACTGCATGTTGGTGAAGGGCATATTGAAGAAGGATCAGCCGAGTGGTTCTTGTGGGAGAACAACTCCATTTGGCTCACTAACTTCACACACCATCAGGCTTCCAAGCAGCTCTCAAGGAAACTCAGTTTTCACACTCTATGCTTAGTGCCCTTTGAGTGCATTATCTAGGTCTGAAATGAACCTGGTAGAGCATCCCACACAAACGAATGCTCCACATGCGGGTTTCACATGCCACCAACTCCACATTCACAGGCAACTTCAGCGCCACAGCCGTTTTCAGATAGCCCTCAATGCAAAGGCTCTAGACGCAAATATTGGTGTGAGAGCTAATTCAATCAAGGAAACACTGCATGTTGGTGAAGGGCATATTGAAGAAGGATCAGCCGAGTGGTTCTTGTGGGAGAACAACTCCATTTGGCTCACTAACTTCACACACCATCAGGCTTCCAAGCAGCTCTCAAGGAAACTCAGTTTTCACACTCTATGCTTAGTGCCCTTTGAGTGCATTATCTAGGAATGAACCTGGTAGAGCATCCCACACAAACGAATGCTCCACATGCGGGTTTCACATGCCACCAACTCCACATTCACAGGCAACTTCAGCGCCACAACCGTTTTCAGATAGCCCTCAATGCAAAGGCTCTTAGACGCAAATATTGGTGTGAGAGCTAATTCAATCAAGGAAACACTGCATGTTGGTGAAGGGCATATTGAAGAAGGATCAGCCGAGTGGTTCTTGTGGGAGAACAACTCCATTTGGCTCACTAACTTCACACACCATCAGGCTTCCAAGCAGCTCTCAAGGAAACTCAGTTTTCACACTTTATGCTTAGTGCCCTTTGAGTACCTAGGACTGAAATGAAGCTGGTAGAGCATCCCACACAAACGAATGCTCCACATGTGGGTTTCACATGCCACCAACTCCACATTCACAGGGAACTTCAGCGCCACAGCCGTTTTCAGATAGCCCTCAATGCAAAGGCTCTAGACACAAATATTGGTGTGAGAGCTAATTCAATCAAGGAAACACTGCATGTTGGTGAAGGGCATATTGAAGAAGGATCAGCCGAGTGGTTCTTGTGGGAGAACAACTCCATTTGGCTCACTAACTTCACACACCATCAGGCTTCCAAGCAGCTCTCAAGGAAACTCAGTTTTCACACTCTATGCTTAGTGCCCTTTGAGTGCATTATCTAGGTCTGAAATGAACCTGGTAGAGCATCCCACACAAACGAATGCTCCACATGCGGGTTTCACATGCCACCAACTCCACATTCTCAGGCAACTTCAGCGCCACAGCCGTTTTCAGATAGCCCTAAATGCAAAGGCTCTAGACACAAATATTGGTGTGAGAGCTAATTCAATCAAGGAAACACTGCATGTTGGTGAAGGGCATATTGAAGAAGGATCAGCCGAGTGGTTCTTGTGGGAGAACAACTCCATTTGGCTCACTAACTTCACACACCATCAGGCTTCCAAGCAGCTCTCAAGGAAACTCAGTTTTCACACTCTATGCTTAGTGCCCTTGAGTGCCTAGGACTGAAATGAAGCTTGGTGAGCATCCCACACAAACGAATGCTCCACATGCGGGTTTCACATGCCACCAACTCCACATTCACAGGCAACTTCAGCGCCACAGCCGTTTTCAGATAACCCTCAATGCAAAGGCTCTAGACACAAATATTGGTGTGAGAGCTAATTCAATCAAGGAAACACTGCATGTTGGTGAAGGGCATATTGAAGAAGGATCAGCCGAGTGGTTCTTGTGGGAGAACAACTCCATTTGGCTCACTAAATTCACACACTATCAGGCTTCCAAGCAGCTCTCAAGGAAACTCAGTTTTCACACTCTATGCTTAGTGCCCTTTGAGTGCATTATCTAGGAATGAACCTGGTAGAGCATCCCACACAAACGAATGCTCCACATGCGGGTTTCACACGCCTCCAACTCCACATTGACAGGCAACTTCAGCGCCACAGCCGTTTTCAAAAAGCCCTCAATGCAAAGGCTCTAGACACAAATATTGGTGTGACAGCTATTTCAATCAAGGAAACACTGCATGTTGGTGAAGGGCATATTGAAGAAGGATCAGCCGAGTGGTTCTTGTGGGAGAACAACTCCATTTGGCTCACTAACTTCACACACCATCAGGCTTCCAAGCAGCTCTCAAGGAAACTCAGTTTTCACACTCTATGCTTAGTGCCCTTTGAGTGCATTATCTAGGAATGAACCTGGTAGAGCATCCCACACAAACGAATGCTCCACATGCGGGTTTCATATGCCACCAGCTCCACATTCACAGGCAACTTCAGCGCCACAGCTGTTTTCAGATAGCCCTCAATGCAAAGGCTCTAGACGCAAATATTGGTGTGAGAGCTAATTCAATCAAGGAAACACTGCATGTTGGTGAAGGGCATATTGAAGAAGGATCAGCCGAGTGGTTCTTGTGGGAGAACAACTCCATTTGGCTCACTAACTTCACACACCATCAGGCTTCCAAGCAGCTCTCAAGGAAACTCAGTTTTCACACTTTATGCTTAGTGCCCTTTGAGTACCTAGGACTGAAATGAAGCTGGTAGAGCATTCCACACAAACGAATGCTCCACATGCGGGTTTCACATGCCACCAACTCCACATTCACAGGCAACTTCAGCGCCACAGCCGTTTTCAGATAGCCCTCAATGCAAAGGCTCTAGACACAAATATTGGTGTGAGAGCTAATTCAATCAAGGAAACACTGCATGTTGGTGAAGGGCATATTGAAGAAGGATCAGCCGAGTGGTTCTTGTGGGAGAACAACTCCATTTGGCTCACTAACTTCACACACCATCAGGCTTCCAAGCAGCTCTCAAGGAAACTCAGTTTTCACACTCTATGCTTAGTGCCCTTTGAGTGCATTATCTAGGTCTGAAATGAACCTGGTAGAGCATCCCACACAAACGAATGCTCCACATGCGGGTTTCACATGCCACCAACTCCACATTCACAGGCAACTTCAGCGCCACAGCCGTTTTCAGATAGCCCTCAATGCAAAGGCTCTAGACGCAAATATTGGTGTGAGAGCTAATTCAATCAAGGAAACACTGCATGTTGGTGAAGGGCA
Organism: Ochotona princeps; assembly: GCF_030435755.1. NCBI lineage: Eukaryota > Metazoa > Chordata > Mammalia > Lagomorpha > Ochotonidae > Ochotona > Ochotona princeps. The sequence continues at coordinate 8,028 of NW_026698094.1, forward strand.
TATTGAAGAAGGATCAGCCGAGTGGTTCTTGTGGGAGAACAACTCCATTTGGCTCACTAACTTCACACACCATCAGGCTTCCAAGCAGCTCTCAAGGAAACTCAGTTTTCACACTCTATGCTTAGTGCCCTTTGAGTGCATTATCTAGGAATGAACCTGGTAGAGCATCCCACACAAACGAATGCTCCACATGCGGGTTTCACATGCCACCAACTCCACATTCACAGGCAACTTCAGCGCCACAACCGTTTTCAGATAGCCCTCAATGGAAAGGCTCTAGACGCAAATATTGGTGTGAGAGCTAATTCAATCAAGGAAACACTGCATGTTGGTGAAGGGCATATTGAAGAAGGATCAGCCGAGTGGTTCTTGTGGGAGAACAACTCCATTTGGCTCACTAACTTCACACACCATCAGGCTTCCAAGCAGCTCTCAAGGAAACTCAGTTTTCACACTTTATGCTTAGTGCCCTTTGAGTACCTAGGACTGAAATGAAGCTGGTAGAGCATCCCACACAAACGAATGCTCCACATGCGGGTTTCACATGCCACCAACTCCACATTCACAGGGAACTTCAGCGCCACAGCCGTTTTCAGATAGCCCTCAATGCAAAGGCTCTAGACACAAATATTGGTGTGAGAGCTAATTCAATCAAGGAATCACTGCATGTTGGTGAAGGGCATATTGAAGAAGGATCAGCCGAGTGGTTCTTGTGGGAGAACAACTCCATTTGGCTCACTAACTTCACACACCATCAGGCTTCCAAGCAGCTCTCAAGGAAACTCAGTTTTCACACTCTATGCTTAGTGCCCTTTGAGTGCATTATCTAGGTCTGAAATGAACCTGGTAGAGCATCCCACACAAACGAATGCTCCACATGCGGGTTTCACATGCCACCAACTCCACATTCTCAGGCAACTTCAGCGCCACAGCCGTTTTCAGATAGCCCTAAATGCAAAGGCTCTAGACACAAATATTGGTGTGAGAGCTAATTCAATCAAGGAAACACTGCATGTTGGTGAAGGGCATATTGAAGAAGGATCAGCCGAGTGGTTCTTGTGGGAGAACAACTCCATTTGGCTCACTAACTTCACACACCATCAGGCTTCCAAGCAGCTCTCAAGGAAACTCAGGTTTCACACTTTATCCTTAGTGCCCTTTGAGCACCTAGGACTGAAATGAAGCTGGTAGAGCATCCCACACAAACGAATGCTCCACATGCGGGTTTCACATGCCACCAACTCCACATTCACAGGGAACTTCAGCGCCACAGCCGTTTTCAGATAGCCCTCAATGCAAAGGCTCTAGACACAAATATTGGTGTGAGAGCTAATTCAATCAAGGAAACACTGCATGTTGGTGAAGGGCATATTGAAGAAGGATCAGCCGAGTGGTTCTTGTGGGAGAACAACTCCATTTGGCTCACTAACTTCACACACCATCAGGCTTCCAAGCAGCTCTCAAGGAAACTCAGTTTTCACACTCTATGCTTAGTGCCCTTTGAGTGCATTATCTAGGTCTGAAATGAACCTGGTAGAGCATCCCACACAAACGAATGCTCCACATGCGGGTTTCACATGCCACCAACTCCACATTCTCAGGCAACTTCAGCGCCACAGCCGTTTTCAGATAGCCCTAAATGCAAAGGCTCTAGACACAAATATTGGTGTGAGAGCTAATTCAATCAAGGAAACACTGCATGTTGGTGAAGGGCATATTGAAGAAGGATCAGCCGAGTGGTTCTTGTGGGAGAACAACTCCATTTGGCTCCCTAACTTCACACACCATCAGGCTTCCAAGCAGCTCTCAAGGAAACTCAGTTTTCACACTCTATGCTTAGTGCCCTTTGAGTGCATTATCTAGGAATGAACCTGGTAGAGCATCCCACACAAACGAATGCTCCACATGCGGGTTTCATATGCCACCAGCTCCACATTCACAGGCAACTTCAGCGCCACAGCCGTTTTCAGATAGCCCTCAATGCAAAGGCTCTAGACGCAAATATTGGTGTGAGAGCTAATTCAATCAAGGAAACACTGCATGTTGGTGAAGGGCATATTGAAGAAGGATCAGCCGAGTGGTTCTTGTGGGAGAACAACTCCATTTGGCTCACTAACTTCACACACCATCAGGCTTCCAAGCAGCTCTCAAGGAAACTCAGTTTTCACACTCTATGCTTAGTGCCCTTTGAGTGCATTATCTAGGAATGAACCTGGTAGAGCATCCCACACAAACGAATGCTCCACATGCGGGTTTCACATGCCACCAACTCCACATTCACAGGCAACTTCAGCGCCACAGCCGTTTTCAGATAGCCCTCAATGCAAAGGCTCTAGACGCAAATATTGGTGTGAGAGCTAATTCAATCAAGGAAACACTGCATGTTGGTGAAGGGCATATTGAAGAAGGATCAGCCGAGTGGTTCTTGTGGGAGAACAACTCCATTTGGCTCACTAACTTCACACACCATCAGGCTTCCAAGCAGCTCTCAAGGAAACTCAGTTTTCACACTCTATGCTTAGTGCCCTTGAGTGCCTAGGACTGAAATGAAGCTGGTAGAGCATCCCACACAAACGAATGCTCCACATGCGGGTTTCACATGCCACCAACTCCACATTCACAGGCAACTTCAGCGCCACAGCCGTTTTCAGATAACCCTCAATGCAAAGGCTCTAGACGCAAATATTGGTGTGAGAGCTAATTCAATCAAGGAAACACTGCATGTTGGTGAAGGGCATATTGAAGAAGGATCAGCCGACTGGTTCTTGTGGGAGAACAACTCCATTTGGCTCACTAACTTCACACACCATCAGGCTTCCAAGCAGCTCTCAAGGAAACTCAGTTTTCACACTCTATGCTTAGTGCCCTTGAGTGCCTAGGACTGAAATGAAGCTTGGTGAGCATCCCACACAAACGAATGCTCCACATGCGGGTTTCACATGCCACCAACTCCACATTCACAGGCAACTTCAGCGCCACAGCCGTTTTCAGATAACCCTCAATGCAAAGGCTCTAGACACAAATATTGGTGTGAGAGCTAATTCAATCAAGGAAACACTGCATGTTGGTGAAGGGCATATTGAAGAAGGATCAGCCGAGTGGTTCTTGTGGGAGAACAACTCCATTTGGCTCACTAAATTCACACACTATCAGGCTTCCAAGCAGCTCTCAAGGAAACTCAGTTTTCACACTCTATGCTTAGTGCCCTTTGAGTGCATTATCTAGGAATGAACCTGGTAGAGCATCCCACACAAACGAATGCTCCACATGCGGGTTTCACACGCCTCCAACTCCACATTGACAGGCAACTTCAGCGCCACAGCCGTTTTCAAAAAGCCCTCAATGCAAAGGCTCTAGACACAAATATTGGTGTGACAGCTATTTCAATCAAGGAAACACTGCATGTTGGTGAAGGGCATATTGAAGAAGGATCAGCCGAGTGGTTCTTGTGGGAGAACAACTCCATTTGGCTCACTAACTTCACACACCATCAGGCTTCCAAGCAGCTCTCAAGGAAACTCAGTTTTCACACTCTATGCTTAGTGCCCTTTGAGTGCATTATCTAGGAATGAACCTGGTAGAGCATCCCACACAAACGAATGCTCCACATGCGGGTTTCACATGCCACCAACTCCACATTGCAAGGCAACTTCAGCGCCACAACCGTTTTCAGATAGCCCTCAATGCAAAGGCTCAAGACGCAAATATTGGTGTGAGAGCTAATTCAATCAAGGAAACACTGCATGTTGGTGAAGGGCATATTGAAGAAGGATCAGCCGAGTGGTTCTTGTGGGAGAACAACTCCATTTGGCTCACTAACTTCACACACCATCAGGCTTCCAAGCAGCTCTCAAGGAAACTCAGTTTTCACACTCTATGCTTAGTGCCTTTTGAGTGCATTATCTAGGAATGAACCTGGTAGAGCATCCCACACAAACGAATGCTCCACATGCGGGTTTCACATGCCACCAACTCCACATTCACAGGCAACTTCAGCGCCACAGCCGTTTTCAGATAGCCCTCAATGCAAAGGCTCTAGACGCAAATATTGGTGTGAGAGCTAATTCAATCAAGGAAACACTGCATGTTGGTGAAGGGCATATTGAAGAAGGATCAGCCGAGTGGTTCTTGTGGGAGAACAACTCCATTTGGCTCACTAACTTCACACACCATCAGGCTTCCAAGCAGCTCTCAAGGAAACTCAGTTTTCACACTCTATGCTTAGTGCCCTTTGAGTGCATTATCTAGGACTGAAATGAACCTGGTAGAGCATCCCACACAAACGAATGCTCCACATGCGGGTTTCACATGCCACCAACTCCACATTCTCAGGCAACTTCAGCGCCACAGCCGTTTTCAGATAGCCCTAAATGCAAAGGCTCTAGACACAAATATTGGTGTGAGAGCTAATTCAATCAAGGAAACACTGCATGTTGGTGAAGGGCATATTGAAGAAGGATCAGCCGAGTGGTTCTTGTGGGAGAACAACTCCATTTGGCTCACTAACTTCACACACCATCAGGCTTCGAAGCAGCTCTCAAGGAAACTCAGTTTTCACACTCTATGCTTAGTGCCCTTTGAGTGCATTATCTAGGAATGAACCTGGTAGAGCATCCCACACAAACGAATGCTCCACATGCGGGTTTCATATGCCACCAGCTCCACATTCACAGGCAACTTCAGCGCCACAGCCGTTTTCAGATAGCCCTCAATGCAAAGGCTCTAGACGCAAATATTGGTGTGAGAGCTAATTCAATCAAGGAAACACTGCATGTTGGTGAAGGGCATATTGAAGAAGGATCAGCCGAGTGGTTCTTGTGGGAGAACAACTCCATTTGGCTCACTAACTTCACACACCATCAGGCTTCCAAGCAGCTCTCAAGGAAACTCAGTTTTCACACTCTATGCTTAGTGCCCTTTGAGTGCATTATCTAGGAATGAACCTGGTAGAGCATCCCACACAAACGAATGCTCCACATGCGGGTTTCACATGCCACCAACTCCACATTCACAGGCAACTTCAGCGCCACAGCCGTTTTCAGATAGCCCTCAATGCAAAGGCTCTAGACGCAAATATTGGTGTGAGAGCTAATTCAATCAAGGAAACACTGCATGTTGGTGAAGGGCATATTGAAGAAGGATCAGCCGAGTGGTTCTTGTGGGAGAACAACTCCATTTGGCTCACTAACTTCACACACCATCAGGCTTCCAAGCAGCTCTCAAGGAAACTCAGTTTTCACACTCTATGCTTAGTGCCCTTTGAGTGCATTATCTAGGAATGAACCTGGTAGAGCATCCCACACAAACGAATGCTCCACATGCGGGTTTCACATGCCACCAACTCCACATTGACAGGCAACTTCAGCGCCACAGCCGTTTTCAGATAGCCCTCAATGCAAAGGCTCTAGACGCAAATATTGGTGTGAGAGCTAATTCAAACAAGGAAACACTGCATGTTTGTGAAGGGCATATTAAAGAAGGATCAGCCGAGTGGTTCTTGTGGGAGAACAACTCCATTTGGCTCACTAACTTCACACACCATCAGGCTTCCAAGCAGCTCTCAAGGAAACTCAGTTTTCACACTCTATGCTTAGTGCCCTTTGAGTGCATTATCTAGGAATGAACCTGGTAGAGCATCCCACACAAACGAATGCTCCACATGCGGGTTTCACATGCCACCAACTCCACATTCACAGGCAACTTCAGCGCCACAGCTGTTTTCAGATAACCCTCAATGCAAAGGCTCTAGACGCAAATATTGGTGTGAGAGCTAATTCAATCAAGGAAACACTGCATGTTGGTGAAGGGCATATTGAAGAAGGATCAGCCGAGTGGTTCTTGTGGGAGAACAACTCCATTTGGCTCACTAACTTCACACACCATCAGGCTTCCAAGCAGCTCTCAAGGAAACTCAGTTTTCACACTCTATGCTTAGTGCCCTTTGAGTGCATTATCTAGGAATGAACCTGGTAGAGCATCCCACACAAACGAATGCTCCACATGCGGGTTTCACATGCCACCAACTCCACATTCACAGGCAACTTCAGCGCCACAGCCGTTTTCAGATAGCCCTCAATGCAAAGGCTCTAGATGCATATATTTGTGTGAGAGCTAATTCAATCAAGGAAACACTGCATGTTGGTGAAGGGCATATTGAAGAAGGATCAGCCGAGTGGTTCTTGTGGGAGAACAACTCCATTTGGCTCACTAACTTCACACACCATCAGGCTTCCAAGCAACTCTCAAGGAAACTCAGTTTTCACACTTTATGCTTAGTGCCCTTGAGTGCCTAGGACTGAAATGAAGCTGGTAGAGCATCCCACACAAACGAATGCTCCACATGCGGGTTTCACATGCCACCAACTCCACATTCACAGGCAACTTCAGCGCCACAGCCGTTTTCAAAAAGCCCTCAATGCAAAGGCTCTAGACACAAATATTGGTGTGAGAGCTAATTCAATCAAGGAAACACTGCATGTTGGTGAAGGGCATATTGAAGAAGGATCAGCCGAGTGGTTCTTGTGGGAGAACAACTCCATTTGGCTCACTAACTTCACACACCATCAGCCTTCCAAGCAGCTCTCAAGGAAACTCAGGTTTCACACTCTATGCTTAGTGCCCTTTGAGTGCATTATCTAGGAATGAACCTGGTAGAGCATCCCACACAAACGAATGCTCCACATGCGGGTTTCACATGCCACCAACTCCACATTCACAGGCAACATCAGCGCCACAGCTGTTTTCAGATAGCCCTCAATGCAAAGGCTCTAGACGCAAATATTGGTGTGAGAGCTAATTCAATCAAGGAAACACTGCATGTTGGTGAAGGGCATATTGAAGAAGGATCAGCCGAGTGGTTCTTGTGGGAGAACAACTCCATTTGGCTCACTAACTTCACACACCATCAGGCTTCCAAGCAGCTCTCAAGGAAACTCAGTTTTCACACACTATGCTTAGTGCCCTTTGAGTGCCGAGTACTGAAATGAAGCTTGGTGAGCATCCCACACAAACGAATGCTCCACATGCGGGTTTCGCATGCCACCAACTCCACATTCTCAGGCAACTTCAGCGCCACAGCCGTTTTCAGATAGCCCTCAATGCAAAGGCTCTAGACGCAAATATTGGTGTGAGAGCTAATTCAATCAAGGAAACACTGCATGTTTGTGAAGGGCATATTGAAGAAGGATCAGCCGAGTGGTTCTTGTGGGAGAACAACTCCATTTGGCTCACTAACTTCACACACCATCAGGCTTCCAAGCAGCTCTCAAGGAAACTCAGTTTTCACACTCTATGCTTAGTGCCCTTTGAGTGCATTATCTAGGAATGAACCTGGTAGAGCATCCCACACAAACGAATGCTCCACATGCGGGTTTCACATGCCACCAACTCCACATTCACAGGCAACTTCAGCGCCACAGCCGTTTTCAGATAGCCCTCAATGCAAAGGCTCTAGACGCAAATATTGGTGTGAGAGCTAATTCAATCAAGGAAACACTGCATGTTGGTGAAGGGCATATTGAAGAAGGATCAGCCGAGTGGTTCTTGTGGGAGAACAACTCCATTTGGCTCACTAACTTCACACACCATCAGGCTTCCAAGCAGCTCTCAAGGAAACTCAGTTTTCACACTCTATGCTTAGTGCCCTTTGAGTGCATTATCTAGGAATGAAGCTGGTAGAGCATCCCACACAAACGAATGCTCCACATGCGGGTTTCACATGCCACCAACTCCACATTGACAGGCAACTTCAGCGCCACAGCCGTTTTCAGATAGCCCTCAATGCAAAGGCTCTAGACGCAAATATTGGTGTGAGAGCTAATTCAAACAAGGAAACACTGCATGTTTGTGAAGGGCATATTAAAGAAGGATCAGCCGAGTGGTTCTTGTGGGAGAACAACTCCATTTGGCTCACTAACTTCACACACCATCAGGCTTCCAAGCAGCTCTCAAGGAAACTCAGTTTTCACACTCTATGCTTAGTGCCCTTTGAGTGCATTATCTAGGAATGAACCTGGTAGAGCATCCCACACAAACGAATGCTCCACATGCGGGTTTCACATGCCACCAACTCCACATTCACAGGCAACTTCAGCGCCACAGCCGTTTTCAGATAACCCTCAATGCAAAGGCTCTAGACGCAAATATTGGTGTGAGAGCTAATTCAATCAAGGAAACACTGCATGTCGGTGAAGGGCATATTGAAGAAGGATCAGCCGAGTGGTTCTTGTGGGAGAACAACTCCATTTGGCTCACTAACTTCACACACCATCAGGCTTCCAAGCAGCTCTCAAGGAAACTCAGTTTTCACACTCTATGCTTAGTGCCCTTTGAGTGCATTATCTAGGAATGAACCTGGTAGAGCATCCCACACAAACGAATGCTCCACATGCGGGTTTCACATGCCACCAACTCCACATTCACAGGCAACTTCAGCGCCACAGCCGTTTTCAGATAGCCCTCAATGCAAAGGCTCTAGATGCATATATTTGTGTGAGAGCTAATTCAATCAAGGAAACACTGCATGTTGGTGAAGGGCATATTGAAGAAGGATCAGCCGAGTGGTTCTTGTGGGAGAACAACTCTATTTGGCTCACTAACTTCACACACCATCAGGCTTCCAAGCAGCTCTCAAGGAAACTCATTTTTCACACTTTATGCTTAGTGCCCTTTGAGTGCATTATCTAGGAATGAACCTGGTAGAGCATCCCACACAAACGAATGCTCCACATGCGGGTTTCACATGCCACCAACTCCACATTCACAGGCAACTTCAGCGCCACAGCTGTTTTCAGATAGCCCTCAATGCAAAGGCTCTAGACTCAAATATTGGTGTGAGAGCTAATTCAAACAAGGAAACACTGCATGTTGGTGAAGGGCATATTGAAGAAGGATCAGCCGAGTGGTTCTTGTGGGAGAACAACTCCATTTGGCTCACTAACTTCACACACCATCAGGCTTCCAAGCAGCTCTCAAGGAAACTCAGTTTTCACACTCTATGCTTAGTGCCCTTTGAGTGTCTATGACTGAAATGAAGCTTGGTGAGCATCCCACACAAACGAATGCTCCACATGCGGGTTTCACATGCCACCAACTCCACATTCACAGGCAACTTCAGCGCCACAGCCGTTTTCAGATAGCCCTCAATGCAAAGGCTCTAGACGCAAATATTGGTGTGAGAGCTAATTCAATCAAGGAAACACTGCATGTTGGTGAAGGGCATATTGAAGAAGGATCAGCCGAGTGGTTCTTGTGGGAGAACAACTCCATTTGGCTCACTAACTTCACACACCATCAGGCTTCCAAGCAGCTCTCAAGGAAACTCAGTTTTCACACTCTATGCTTAGTGCCCTTTGATTGCATTATCTAGGAATGAACCTGGTAGAACATCCCACACAAACGAATGCTCCACATGCGGGTTTCACATGCCACCAACTCCACATTGACAGGCAACTTCAGCGCCACAGCCGTTTTCAGATAGCCCTCAATGCAAAGGCTCTAGACTCAAATATTGGTGTGAGAGCTAATTCAAACAAGGAAACACTGCATGTTGGTGAAGGGCATATTGAAGAAGGATCAGCCGAGTGGTTCTTGTGGGAGAACAACTCCATTTGGCTCACTAACTTCACACACCATCAGGCTTCCAAGCAGCTCTCAAGGAAACTCAGTTTTCACACTCTATGCTTAGTGCCCTTTGAGTGCATTATCTAGGAATGAACCTGGTAGAGCATCCCACACAAACGAATGCTCCACATGCGGGTTTCACATGCCACCAACTCCACATTCACAGGCAACTTCAGCACCACAGCCGTTTTCAGATAGCCCTCAATGCAAAGGCTCTAGACGCAAATATTGGTGTGAGAGCTGATTCAATCAAGGAAACACTGCATGTTGGTGAAGGGCATATTGAAGAAGGATCAGCCGAGTGGTTCTTGTGGGAGAACAACTCCATTTGGCTCACTAACTTCACACACCATCAGGCTTCCAAGCAGCTCTCAAGGAAACTCAGTTTTCACACTCTATGCTTAGTGCCCTTTGAGTGTCTATGACTGAAATGAAGCTTGGTGAGCATCCCACACAAACGAATGCTCCACATGCGGGTTTCACATGCCACCAACTCCACATTGACAGGCAACTTCAGCGCCACAGCCGTTTTCAGATAGCCCTCAATGCAAAGGCTCTAGATGCATATATTGGTGTGAGAGCTAATTCAATCAAGGAAACATTGCATGTTGGTGAAGGGCATATTGAAGAAGGATCAGCCGAGTGGTTCTTGTCGGAGAACAACTCCATTTGGCTCACTAACTTCACACACCATCAGGTTTCCAAGCAGCTCTCAAGGAAACTCAGTTTTCACACTCTATGCTTAGTGCCCTTTCACTGCATTATCTAGGAATGAACCTGGTAGAGCATCCCACACAAATGAATGCTCCACATGCGGGTTTCACATGCCACCAACTCCACATTCACAGGCAACTTCAGCGCCACAGCCGTTTTCAGATAGCCCTCAATGCAAAGGCTCTAGACGCAAATATTGGTGTGAGAGCTAATTCAATCAAGGAAACACTGCATGTTGGTGAAGGGCATATTGAAGAAGGATCAGCCGAGTGGTTCTTGTGGGAGAACAACTCCATTTGGCTCACTAACTTCACACACCATCAGGCTTCCAAGCAGCTCTCACGGAAACTCAGTTTTCACACTCTATGCTTAGTGCCCTTTGAGTGCATTATCTAGGAATGAACCTGGTAGAGCATCCCACACAAACGAATGCTCCACATGCGGGTTTCACATGCCACCAACTCCACATTGACAGGCAACTTCAGCGCCACAGCCGTTTTCAGATAGCCCTCAATGCAAAGGCTCTAGACGCAAATATTGGTGTGAGAGCTAATTCAATCAAGGAAACACTGCATGTTGGTGAAGGGCATATTGAAGAAGGATCAGCCGAGTGGTTCTTGTGGGAGAAAAACTCCATTTGGCTCACTAACTTCACACACCTTCAGGCTTACAAGCAGCTCTCAAGGAAACTCAGTTTTCACACTCTATGCTTAGTGCCCTTTGAGTGCATTATCTAGGAATGAACCTGGTAGAACATCCCACACAAACGAATGCTCCACATGCGGGTTTCACATGCCACCAACTCCACATTGACAGGCAACTTCAGCGCCACAGCTTTTTTCAGATAGCCCTCAATGCAAAGGCTGTAGACGCAAATATTGGTATGAGAGCTAATTCAAACAAGGAAACACTGTATGTTGGTGAAGGGCATATTGAAGAAGGATCACCCGAGTCGTTCTTGTGGGAGAACAACTCCATTTGGCTCACTAACTTCACACACCATCAGGCTTCCAAGCAGCTCTCAAGGAAACTCAGTTTTCACACTCTATGCTTAGTGACCTTTGAGTGCATTATCTAGGAATGAACCTGGTAGAGCATCCCACACAAACGAATGCTCCACATGCGGGTTTCACATGCCACCAACTCCACATTCTCAGGCAACTTCAGCGCCACAGCCGTTTTCAGATAGCCCTCAATGCAAAGGCTCTAGACGCAAATATTGGTGTGAGAGCTAATTCAATCAAGGAAACACTGCATGTTGGTGAAGGGCATATTGAAGAAGGATCAGCCGAGTGGTTCTTGTCGGAGAACAACTCCATTTGGCTCACTAACTTCACACACCATCAGGCTTCCAAGCAGCTCTCAAGGAAACTCAGTTTTCACACTCTATGCTTAGTGCCCTTTGAGTGCATTATCTAGGAATGAACCTGGTAGAGCATCCCACACAAACGAATGCTCCACATGCGGGTTTCACATGCCACCAACTCCACATTCACAGGCAACTTCAGCACCACAGCTGTTTTCAGATAGCCCTCAATGCAAAGGCTCTAGACGCAAATATTGGTGTGAGAGCTAATTCAATCAAGGAAACACTGCATGTTGGTGAAGGGCATATTGAAGAAGGATCAGCCGAGTGGTTCTTGTGGGAGAACAACTCCATTTGGCTCACTAACTTCACACACCATCAGGCTTCCAAGCAGCTCTCAAGGAAACTCAGTTTTCACACTCTATGCTTAGTGCCCTTTGAGTGCATTATCTAGGAATGAACCTGGTAGAGCATCCCACACAAACGAATGCTCCACATGCGGGTTTCACATGCCACCAACTCCACATTCACAGGCAACTTCAGCGCCACAGCCGTTTTCAGATAGCCCTCAATGCAAAGGCTCTAGATGCATATATTGGTGTGAGAGCTAATTCAATCAAGGAAACACTGCATGTTGGTGAAGGGCATATTGAAGAAGGATCAGCCGAGTGGTTCTTGTGGGAGAACAACTCCATTTGGCTCCCTAACTTCACACACCATCAGGCTTCCAAGCAGCTCTCAAGGAAACTCAGTTTTCACACTCTATGCTTAGTGCCCTTTGAGTGCATTATCTAGGAATGAACCTGGTAGAGCATCCCACACAAACGAATGCTCCACATGCGGGTTTCACATGCCACCAACTCCACATTCACAGGCAACTTCAGCGCCACAGCCGTTTTCAGATAGCCCTCAATGCAAAGGCTCTAGATGCATATATTGGTGTGAGAGCTAATTCAATCAAGGAAACACTGCATGTTGGTGAAGGGCATATTGAAGAAGGATCAGCCGAGTGGTTCTTGTGGGAGAACAACTCCATTTGGCTCACTAACTTCACACACCATCAGGCTTCCAAGCAGCTCTCAAGGAAACTCAGTTTTCACACTCTATGCTTAGTGCCCTTTGAGTACCTAGGACTGAAATGAAGCTTGGTGAGCATCCCACACAAACGAATGCTCCACATGCGGGTTTCACATGCCACCAACTCCACATTGACAGGCAACTTCAGCGCCACAGCCGTTTTCAGATAGCCCTCAATGCAAACGCTCTAGACACATATATTGGTGTGAGAGCTAATTCAATCAAGGAAACACTGCATGTTGGTGAAGGGCATATTGAAGAAGGATCAGCCGAGTGGTTCTTGTGGGAGAACAACTCCATTTGGCTCACTAACTTCACACACCATCAGGCTTCCAAGCAGCTCTCAAGGAAACTCAGTTTTCACACTCTATGCTTAGTGCCCTTTGAGTACCTAGGACTGAAATGAAGCTTGGTGAGCATCCCACACAAACGAATGCTCCACATGCGGGTTTCACATGCCACCAACTCCACATTGACAGGCAACTTCAGCGCCACAGCCATTTTCAGATAGCCCTCAATGCAAAGGCAGTAGACACAAATATTGGTGTGAGAGCTAATTCAATCAAGGAAACACTGCATGTTGGTGAAGGGCATATTGAAGAAGGATCAGCCGAGTGGTTCTTGTGGGAGAACAACTTCATTTGGCTCACTAACTTCACACACCATCAGGCTTCCAAGCAGCTCTCAAGGAAACTCAGTTTTCACACTCTATGCTTAGTGCCCTTTGAGTGCATTATCTAGGAATGAACCTGGTAGAGCATCCCACAGAAACGAATGCTCCACATGCGGGTTTCACATGCCACCAACTCCACATTCACAGGCAACTTCAGCGCAACAGCCGTTTTCAGATAGCCCTCAATGCAAAGGCTCTAGACGCAAATATTGGTGTGAGAGCTAATTCAATCAAGAAAACACTGCATGTTGATGAAGGGCATATTGAAGAAGGATCAGCCGAGTGGTTCTTGTGGGAGAACAACTCCATTTGGCTCACTAACTTCACACACCATCAGGCTTCCAAGCAGCTCTCAAGGAAACTCAGTTTTCACACTCTATGCTTAGTGCCCTTTGAGTGCATTATCTAGGAATGAACCTGGTAGAGCATCCCACACAAACGAATGCTCCACATGCGGGTTTCACATGCCACCAACTCCACATTGACAGGCAACTTCAGCGCCACAGCCGTTTTCAGATAGCCCTCAAGGCAAAGGCTCTAGACGCAAATATTGGTGTGAGAGCTAATTCAATCAAGGAAACACTGCATGTTGGTGAAGGGCATATTGAAGAAGGATCACCCGAGTCGTTCTTGTGGGAGAACAACTCCATTTGGCTCACTAACTTCACACACCATCAGGCTTCCAAGCAGCTCTCAAGGAAACTCAGTTTTCACACTCTATGCTTAGTGCCCTTTGAGTGCATTATCTAGGAATGAACCTGGTAGAGCATCCCACACAAACGAATGCTCCACATGCGGGTTTCACATGCCACCAACTCCACATTCACAGGCAACTTCAGCGCCACAGCCGTTTTCAGATAGCCCTCAATGCAAAGGCTATAGATGCATATATTGGTGTGAGAGCTAATTCAATCAAGGAAACACTGCATGTTGGTGAAGGGCATATTGAAGAAGGATCAGCCGAGTGGTTCTTGTGGGAGAACAACTCCATTTGGCTCACTAACTTCACACACCATCAGGCTTCCAAGCAGCTCTCAAGGAAACTCAGTTTTCACACTCTATGCTTAGTGCCCTTTCACTGCATTATCTAGGAATGAACCTGGTAGACCATACCACACAAATGAATGCTCCACATGCGGGTTTCACATGCCACCAACTCCACATTCAGAGGCAACTTCAGCGCCACAACCGTTTTCAGATAGCCCTCAATGCAAAGGCTCTAGACGCAAATATTGGTGTGAGAGCTAATTCAATCAAGGAAACACTGCATGTTGGTGAAGGGCATATTGAAGAAGGATCAGCCGAGAGGTTCTTGTGGGAGAACAACTCCATTTGGCTCACTAACTTCACACACCATCAGGCTTCCAAGCAGCTCTCAAGGAAACTCAGTTTTCACACTCTATGCTTAGTGCCCTTTGAGTGCATTATCTAGGAATGAACCTGGTAGAGCATCCCACACAAACGAATGCTCCACATGCGGGTTTCACATGCCACCAACTCCACATTCACATGCAGCTTCAGCGCCACAGCTGTTTTCAGATAGCCCTCAATGCAAAGGCTCTAGAAGCAAATATTGGTGTGAGAGCTAATTCAATCAAGGAAACACTGCATGTTGGTGAAGGGCATATTGAAGAAGGATCAGCCGAGTGGTTCTTGTGGGAGAACAACTCCATTTGGCTCACTAACTTCACACACCATCAGGCTTCCAAGCAGCTCTCAAGGAAACTCATTTTTCACACTCTATGCTTAGTGCCCTTTGAGTGCATTATCTAGGAATGAACCTGGTAGAACATCCCACACAAACGAATGCTCCACATGCGGGTTTCACATGCCACCAACTCCACATTCTCAGGCAACTTCAGTGCCACAGCCGTTTTCAGATAGCCCTCAATGCAAAGGCTCTAGACGCAAATATTGGTGTGAGAGCTAATTCAATCAAGGAAACACTGCATGTTGGTGAAGGGCATATTGAAGAAGGATCAGCCGAGTGGTTCTTGTGGGAGAACAACTCCATTTGGCTCACTAACTTCACACACCATCAGGCTTCCAAGCAGCTCTCAAGGAAACTCAGTTTTCACACTCTATGCTTAGTGCCCTTTGAGTGCATTATCTAGGAATGAACCTGGTAGAACATCCCACACAAACGAATGCTCCACATGCGGGTTTCACATGCCACCAACTCCACATTGACAGGCAACTTCAGCGCCACAGCCGTTTTCAGATAGCCCTCAATGCAAAGGCTCTAGACTCAAATATTGGTGTGAGAGCTAATTCAAACAAGGAAACACTGCATGTTGGTGAAGGGCATATTGAAGAAGGATCAGCCGAGTGGTTCTTGTGGGAGAACAACTCCATTTGGCTCACTAACTTCACACACCATCAGGCTTCCAAGCAGCTCTCAAGGAAACTCAGTTTTCACACTCTATGCTTAGTGCCCTTTGAGTGCATTATCTAGGAATGAACCTGGTAGAGCATCCCACACAAACGAATGCTCCACATGCGGGTTTCACATGCCACCAACTCCACATTCACAGGCAACTTCAGCACCACAGCCGTTTTCAGATAGCCCTCAATGCAAAGGCTCTAGACGCAAATATTGGTGTGAGAGCTGATTCAATCAAGGAAACACTGCATGTTGGTGAAGGGCATATTGAAGAAGGATCAGCCGAGTGGTTCTTGTGGGAGAACAACTCCATTTGGCTCACTAACTTCACACACCATCAGGCTTCCAAGCAGCTCTCAAGGAAACTCAGTTTTCACACTCTATGCTTAGTGCCCTTTGAGTGTCTATGACTGAAATGAAGCTTGGTGAGCATCCCACACAAACGAATGCTCCACATGCGGGTTTCACATGCCACCAACTCCACATTGACAGGCAACTTCAGCGCCACAGCCGTTTTCAGATAGCCCTCAATGCAAAGGCTCTAGATGCATATATTGGTGTGAGAGCTAATTCAATCAAGGAAACATTGCATGTTGGTGAAGGGCATATTGAAGAAGGATCAGCCGAGTGGTTCTTGTCGGAGAACAACTCCATTTGGCTCACTAACTTCACACACCATCAGGTTTCCAAGCAGCTCTCAAGGAAACTCAGTTTTCACACTCTATGCTTAGTGCCCTTTCACTGCATTATCTAGGAATGAACCTGGTAGACCATACCACACAAATGAATGCTCCACATGCGGGTTTCACATGCCACCAACTCCACATTGACAGGCAACTTCAGCGCCACAGCCGTTTTCAGATAGCCCTCAATGCAAAGGCTCTAGACGCAAATATTGGTGTGAGAGCTAATTCAATCAAGGAAACACTGCATGTTGGTGAAGGGCATATTGAAGAAGGATCAGCCGAGTGGTTCTTGTGGGAGAACAACTCCATTTGGCTCACTAACTTCACACACCATCAGGCTTCCAAGCAGCTCTCACGGAAACTCAGTTTTCACACTCTATGCTTAGTGCCCTTTGAGTGCATTATCTAGGAATGAACCTGGTAGAGCATCCCACACAAACGAATGCTCCACATGCGGGTTTCACATGCCACCAACTCCACATTGACAGGCAACTTCAGCGCCACAGCCGTTTTCAGATAGCCCTCAATGCAAAGGCTCTAGACGCAAATATTGGTGTGAGAGCTAATTCAATCAAGGAAACACTGCATGCTGGTGAAGGGCATATTGAAGAAGGATCAGCCGAGTGGTTCTTGTGGGAGAACAACTCCATTTGGCTCACTAACTTCACACACCTTCAGGCTTACAAGCAGCTCTCAAGGAAACTCAGTTTTCACACTCTATGCTTAGTGCCCTTTGAGTGCATTATCTAGGAATGAACCTGGTAGAACATCCCACACAAACGAATGCTCCACATGCGGGTTTCACATGCCACCAACTCCACATTGACAGGCAACTTCAGCGCCACAGCTTTTTTCAGATAGCCCTCAATGCAAAGGCTGTAGACGCAAATATTGGTATGAGAGCTAATTCAAACAAGGAAACACTGTATGTTGGTGAAGGGCATATTGAAGAAGGATCACCCGAGTCGTTCTTGTGGGAGAACAACTCCATTTGGCTCACTAACTTCACACACCATCAGGCTTCCAAGGAGCTCTCAAGGAAACTCAGTTTTCACACTCTATGCTTAGTGACCTTTGAGTGCATTATCTAGGAATGAACCTGGTAGAGCATCCCACACAAACGAATGCTCCACATGCGGGTTTCACATGCCACCAACTCCACATTCTCAGGCAACTTCAGCGCCACAGCCGTTTTCAGATAGCCCTCAATGCAAAGGCTCTAGATGCATATATTGGTGTGAGAGCTAATTCAATCAAGGAAACACTGCATGTTGGTGAAGGGCATATTGAAGAAGGATCAGCCGAGTGGTTCTTGTGGGAGAACAACTCCATTTGGCTCACTAACTTCACACACCATCAGGCTTCCAAGCAGCTCTCAAGGAAACTCAGTTTTCACACTCTATGCTTAGTGCCCTTTCACTGCATTATCTAGGAATGAACCTGGTAGACCATACCACACAAATGAATGCTCCACATGCGGGTTTCACATGCCACCAACTCCACATTCAGAGGCAACTTCAGCGCCACAACCGTTTTCAGATAGCCCTCAATGCAAAGGCTCTAGACGCAAATATTGGTGTGAGAGCTAATTCAATCAAGGAAACACTGCATGTTGGTGAAGGGCATATTGAAGAAGGATCAGCCGAGAGGTTCTTGTGGGAGAACAACTCCATTTGGCTCACTAACTTCACACACCATCAGGCTTCCAAGCAGCTCTCAAGGAAACTCAGTTTTCACACTCTATGCTTAGTGCCCTTTGAGTGCATTATCTAGGAATGAACCTGGTAGAGCATCCCACACAAACGAATGCTCCACATGCGGGTTTCACATGCCACCAACTCCACATTCACAGGCAACTTCAGCGCCACAGCCGTTTTCAGATAGCCCTCAATGCAAAGGCTCTAGAAGCAAATATTGGTGTGAGAGCTAATTCAATCAAGGAAACACTGCATGTTGGTGAAGGGCATATTGAAGAAGGATCAGCCGAGTGGTTCTTGTGGGAGAACAACTCCATTTGGCTCACTAACTTCACACACCATCAGGCTTCCAAGCAGCTCTCAAGGAAACTCAGTTTTCACACTCTATGCTTAGTGCCCTTTGAGTGCATTATCTAGGAATGAACCTAGTAGAACATCCCACACAAACGAATGCTCCACATGCGGGTTTCACATGCCACCAACTCCACATTCACAGGCAACTTCAGCGCCACAGCCGTTTTCAGATAGCCCTCAATGCAAAGGCTCTAGACTCAAATATTGTTGTGAGAGCTAATTCAAACAAGGAAACACTGCATGTTGGTGAAGGGCATATTGAAGAAGGATCAGCCGAGTAGTTCTTGTGGGAGAACAACTTCATTTGGCTCACTAACTTCACACACCATCAGGCTTCCAAGCAGCTCTCAAGGAAACTGAGTTTTCACACTCTATGCTTAGTGCCCTTAGAGTGCATTATCTAGGAATGAACCTGGTAGAGCATCCCACACAAACGAATGCTCCACATGCGGGTTTCACATGCCACCAACTCCACATTCACAGGCAACTTCAGCACCACAGCCGTTTTCAGATAGCCCTCAATGCAAAGGCTCTAGACGCAAATATTGGTGTGAGAGCTAATTCAATCAAGGAAACACTGCATGTTGGTGAAGGGCATATTGAAGAAGGATCAGCCGAGTGGTTCTTGTGGGAGAACAACTCCATTTGGCTCACTAACTTCACACACCATCAGGCTTCCAAGCAGCTCTCAAGGAAACTCAGTTTTCACACTCTATGCTTAGTGCCCTTTGAGTGCATTATCTAGGAATGAACCTGGTAGAGCATCCCACACAAACGAATGCTCCACATGCGGGTTTCACATGCCACCAACTCCACATTCACAGGCAACTTCAGCACCACAGCCGTTTTCAGATAGCAATCAATGCAAAGGCTCTAGACACAAATATTGGTGTGAGAGCTAATTCAATCAAGGAAACACTGCATGTTGGTGAAGGGCATATTGAAGAAGGATCAGCCGAGTGGTTCTTGTGGGAGAACAACTCCATTTGGCTCACTAACTTCACACACCATCAGGCTTCCAAGCAGCTCTCAAGGAAACTCAGTTTTCACACTCTATGCTTAGTGCCCTTTGAGTGTCTATGACTGAAATGAAGCTTGGTGAGCATCCCACACAAACGAATGCTCCACATGCGGGTTTCACATGCCACCAACTCCACATTGACAGGCAACTTCAGCGCCACAGCCGTTTTCAGATAGCCCTCAATGCAAAAGCAGTAGACACAAATATTGGTGTGAGAGCTAATTCAATCAAGGAAACACTGCATGTTGGTGAAGGGCATATTGAAGAAGGATCAGCCGAGTGGTTCTTGTGGGAGAACAACTTCATTTGGCTCACTAACTTCACACACCATCAGGCTTCCAAGCAGCTCTCAAGGAAACTCAGTTTTCACACTCTATGCTTAGTGCCCTTTGAGTGCATTATCTAGGAATGAACCTGGTAGAGCATCCCACAGAAACGAATGCTCCACATGCGGGTTTCACATGCCACCAACTCCACATTCACAGGCAACTTCAGCGCAACAGCCGTTTTCAGATAGCCCTCAATGCAAAGGCTCTAGACGCAAATATTGGTGTGAGAGCTAATTCAATCAAGGAAACACTGCATGTTGATGAAGGGCATATTGAAGAAGGATCAGCCGAGTGGTTCTTGTGGGAGAACAACTCCATTTGGCTCACTAACTTCACACACCATCAGGCTTCCAAGCAGCTCTCAAGGAAACTCAGTTTTCACACTCTATGCTTAGTGCCCTTTGAGTGCATTATCTAGGAATGAACCTGGTAGAGCATCCCACACAAACGAATGCTCCACATGCGGGTTTCACATGCCACCAACTCCACATTCACAGGCAACTTCAGCACCACAGCCGTTTTCAGATAGCAATCAATGCAAAGACTCTAGACACAAATATTGGTGTGAGAGCTAATTCAATCAAGGAAACACTGCATGTTGGTGAAGGGCATATTGAAGAAGGATCAGCCGAGTGGTTCTTGTGGGAGAACAACTCCATTTGGCTCACTAACTTCACACACCATCAGGCTTCCAAGCAGCTCTCAAGGAAACTCAGTTTTCACACTCTATGCTTAGTGCCCTTTGAGTGTCTATGACTGAAATGAAGCTTGGTGAGCATCCCACACAAACGAATGCTCCACATGCGGGTTTCACATGCCACCAACTCCACATTGACAGGCAACTTCAGCGCCACAGCCGTTTTCAGATAGCCCTCAATGCAAAAGCAGTAGACACAAATATTGGTGTGAGAGCTAATTCAATCAAGGAAACACTGCATGTTGGTGAAGGGCATATTGAAGAAGGATCAGCCGAGTGGTTCTTGTGGGAGAACAACTCCATTTGGCTCACTAACTTCACACACCATCAGGCTTCCAAGCAGCTCTCAAGGAAACTCAGTTTTCACACTCTATGCTTAGTGCCCTTTGAGTGCATTATCTAGGAATGAACCTGGTAGAGCATCCCACACAAACGAATGCTCCACATGCGGGTTTCACATGCCACCAACTCCACATTCACAGGCAACTTCAGCACCACAGCCGTTTTCAGATAGCAATCAATGCAAAGGCTCTAGACACAAATATTGGTGTGAGAGCTAATTCAATCAAGGAAACACTGCATGTTGGTGAAGGGCATATTGAAGAAGGATCAGCCGAGTGGTTCTTGTGGGAGAACAACTCCATTTGGCTCACTAACTTCACACACCATCAGGCTTCCAAGCAGCTCTCAAGGAAACTCAGTTTTCACACTCTATGCTTAGTGCCCTTTGAGTGTCTATGACTGAAATGAAGCTTGGTGAGCATCCCACACAAACGAATGCTCCACATGCGGGTTTCACATGCCACCAACTCCACATTCACAGGCAACTTCAGCGCCACAGCCGTTTTCAGATAGCCCTCAATGCAAAAGCAGTAGACACAAATATTGGTGTGAGAGCTAATTCAATCAAGGAAACACTGCATGTTGGTGAAGGGCATATTGAAGAAGGATCAGCCGAGTGGTTCTTGTGGGAGAACAACTTCATTTGGCTCACTAACTTCACACACCATCAGGCTTCCAAGCAGCTCTCAAGGAAACTCAGTTTTCACACTCTATGCTTAGTGCCCTTTGAGTGCATTATCTAGGAATGAACCTGGTAGAGCATCCCACAGAAACGAATGCTCCACATGCGGGTTTCACATGCCACCAACTCCACATTCACAGGCAACTTCAGCGCAACAGCCGTTTTCAGATAGCCCTCAAGGCAAAGGCTCTAGACGCAAATATTGGTGTGAGAGCTAATTCAATCAAGGAAACACTGCATGTTGATGAAGGGCATATTGAAGAAGGATCAGCCGAGTGGTTCTTGTGGGAGAACAACTCCATTTGGCTCACTAACTTCACACACCATCAGGCTTCCAAGCAGCTCTCAAGGAAACTCAGTTTTCACACTCTATGCTTAGTGCCCTTTGAGTGCATTATCTAAGAATGAACCTGGTAGAGCATCCCACACAAACGAATGCTCCACATGCGGGTTTCACATGCCACCAACTCCACATTCACAGGCAACTTCAGCGCCACAGCCGTTTCCAGATAGCCCTCAAGGCAAAGGCTCTAGACGCAAATATTGGTGTGAGAGCTAATTCAATCAAGGAAACACTGCATGTTGGTGAAGGGCATATTGAAGAAGGATCACCCGAGTCGTTCTTGTGGGAGAACAACTCTATTTGGCTCACTAACTTCACACACCATCAGGCTTCCAAGCAGCTCTCAAGGAAACTCAGTTTTCACACTCTATGCTTAGTGCCCTTTGAGTGCATTATCTAGGAATGAACCTGGTAGAGCATCCCACACAAACGAATGCTCCACATGCGGGTTTCACATGCCACCAACTCCACATTCTCAGGCAACTTCAACGCCACAGCCGTTTTCAGATAGCAATCAATGGAAAAGCAGTAGACACAAATATTGGTGTGAGAGCTAATTCAATCAAGGAAACACTGCATGTTGATGAAGGGCATATTGAAGAAGGATCAGCCGAGTGGTTCTTGTGGGAGAACAACTCCATTTGGCTCACTAACTTCACACACCATCAGGCTTCCAAGCAGCTCTCAAGGAAACTCAGTTTTCACACTCTATGCTTAGTGCCCTTTGAGTGTCTATGACTGAAATGAAGCTTGGTGAGCATCCCACACAAACGAATGCTCCACATGCGGGTTTCACATGCCACCAACTCCACATTCACAGGCAACTTCAGCGCCACAGCCGTTTTCAGATAGCCCTCAATGCAAAGGCTTTAGATGCAAATATTGGTGTGAGAGCTAATTCAATCAAGGAAACACTGCATGTTGGTGAAGGGCATATTGAAGAAGGATCAGCCGAGTGGTTCTTGTGGGAGAACAACTCCATTTGGCTCACTAACTTCACACACCATCAGGCTTCCAAGCAGCTCTCAAGGAAACTCAGTTTTCACACTCTATGCTTAGTGCCCTTTGAGTGCGTTATCTAGGAATGAACCTGGTAGAGCATCCCACACAAACGAATGCTCCACATGCGGGTTTCACATGCCACCAACTCCACATTCACAGGCAACTTCAGCGCCACAGCCGTTTTCAGATAGCCCTCAAGGCAAAGGCTCTAGACGCAAATATTGGTGTGAGAGCTAATTCAATCAAGGAAACACTGCATGTTGGTGAAGGGCATATTGAAGAAGGATCACCCGAGTCGTTCTTGTGGGAGAACAACTCCATTTGGCTCACTAACTTCACACACCATCAGGCTTCCAAGCAGCTCTCAAGGAAACTCAGTTTTCACACTCTATGCTTAGTGCCCTTTGAGTGCATTATCTAGGAATGAACCTGGTAGAGCATCCCACACAAACGAATGCTCCACATGCGGGTTTCACATGCCACCAACTCCACATTCAGAGGCAACTTCAGCGCCAGAACCGTTTTCAGATAGCAATCAATGCAAAGGCTCTAGACACAAATATTGGTGTGAGAGCTAATTCAATCAAGGAAACACTGCATGTTGGTGAAGGGCATATTGAAGAAGGATCAGCCGAGTGGTTCTTGTGGGAGAACAACTCCATTTGGCTCACTAACTTCACACACCATCAGGCTTCCAAGCAGCTCTCAAGGAAACTCAGTTTTCACACTCTATGCTTAGTGCCCTTTCACTGCATTATCTAGGAATGAACCTGGTAGAGCATACCACACAAATGAATGCTCCACATGCGGGTTTCACATGCCACCAACTCCACATTCACAGGCAACTTCAGCGCCACAACCGTTTTCAGATAGCCCTCAATGCAAAGGCTTTAGACGCAAATATTGGTGTGAGAGCTAATTCAATCAAGGAAACACTGCATGTTGGTGAAGGGCATATTGAAGAAGGATCAGCCGAGATGTTCTTGTGGGAGAACAACTCCATTTGGCTCACTAACTTCACACACCATCAGGCTTCCAAGCAGCTCTCAAGGAAACTGAGTTTTCACACTCTATGCTTAGTGCCCTTTGAGTGCATTATCTAGGAATGAACCTGGTAGAGCATCCCACACAAACGAATGCTCCACATGCGGGTTTCACATGCCACCAACTCCACATTCACAGGCAACTTCAGCGCCACAGCCGTTTTCAGATAGCCCTCAATGCAAAGGCTCTAGACGCAAATATTGGTGTGAGAGCTAATTCAATCAAGGAAACACTGCATGTTGGTGAAGGGCATATTGAAGAAGGATCAGCCGAGTGGTTCTTGTGGGAGAACAACTCCATTTGGCTCACTAACTTCACACACCTTCAGGCTTACAAGCAGCTCTCAAGGAAACTCATTTTTCACACTCTATGCTTAGTGCCCTTTGAGTGCATTATCTAGGAATGAACCTGGTAGAACATCCCACACAAACGAATGCTCCACATGCGGGTTTCACATGCCACCAACTCCACATTCACAGGCAACTTCAGCACCACAGCTTTTTTCAGATAGCCCTCAATGCAAAGGCTCTAGACGCAAATATTGGTATGAGAGCTAAAACAATCAAGGAAACACTGTATGTTGGTGAAGGGCATATTGAAGAAGGATCAGCCGAGTGGTTCTTGTGGGAGAACAACTCCATTTGGCTCACTAACTTCACACACCATCAGGCTTCCAAGCAGCTCTCAAGGAAACTCATTTTTCACACTCTATGCTTAGTGCCCTTTGAGTGCATTATCTAGGAATGATCCTGGTAGAGCATCCCACACAAACGAATGCTCCACATGCGGGTTTCACATGCCACCAACTCCACATTCACAGGCAACTTCAGCACCACAGCCGTTTTCAGATAGCCCTCAAGGCAAAGGCTCTAGACGCAAATATTGGTGTGAGAGCTAATTCAATCAAGGAAACACTGCATGTTGGTGAAGGGCATATTGAAGAAGGATCAGCCGAGTGGTTCTTGTGGGAGAACAACTCCATTTGGCTCACTAACTTCACACACCATCAGGCTTCCAAGCAGCTCTCAAGGAAAGTCAGTTTTCACACTCTATGCTTAGTGCCCTTTGAGTGTCTATAACTGAAATGAAGCTTGGTGAGCATCCCACACAAACGAATGCTCCACATGCGGGTTTCACATGCCACCAACTCCACATTGACAGGCAACTTCAGCGCCACAGCCGTTTTCAGATAGCCCTCAATGCAAAGGCAGTAGACACAAATATTGGTGTGAGAGCTAATTCAATCAAGGAAACACTGCATGTTGGTGAAGGGCATATTGAAGAAGGATCAGCCGAGTGGTTCTTGTGGGAGAACATCTTCATTTGGCTCACTAACTTCACACACCATCAGGCTTCCAAGCAGCTCTCAAGGAAACTCAGTTTTCACACTCTATGCTTAGTGCCCTTTGAGTGCATTATCTAGGAATGAACCTGGTAGAGCATCCCACAGAAACGAATGCTCCACATGCGGGTTTCACATGCCACCAACTCCACATTCACAGGCAACTTCAGCGCCACAGCCGTTTTCAGATAGCCCTCAATGCAAAGGCTCTAGACGCAAATATTGGTGTGAGAGCTAATTCAATCAAGGAAACACTGCATGTTGGTGAAGGGCATATTGAAGAAGGATCAGCCGAGTGGTTCTTGTGGGAGAACAACTCCATTTGGCTCACTAACTTCACACACCATCAGGCTTCCAAGCAGCTCTCAAGGAAACTCAGTTTTCACACTCTATGCTTAGTGCCCTTTGAGTGCATTATCTAAGAATGAACCTGGTAGAGCATCCCACACAAACGAATGCTCCACATGCGGGTTTCACATGCCACCAACTCCACATTCACAGGCAACTTCAGCGACACAGCCGTTTTCAGATAGCCCTCAAGGCAAAGACTCTAGACGCAAATATTGTTGTGAGAGCTAATTCAATCAAGGAAACACTGCATGTTGGTGAAGGGCATATTGAAGAAGGATCAGCCGAGTGGTTCTTGTGGGAGAACAACTCTATTTGGCTCACTAACTTCACACAACATCAGGCTTCCAAGCAGCTCTCAAGGAAACTCAGTTTTCACACTCTATGCTTAGTGCCCTTTGAGTGCATTATCTAGGAATGAACCTGGTAGAGCATCCCACACAAACGAATGCTCCACATGCGGGTTTCACATGCCACCAACTCCACATTCTCAGGCAACTTCAACGCCACAGCCGTTTTCAGATAGCAATCAATGCAAAGGCTCTAGACACAAATATTGGTGTGAGAGCTAATTCAATCAAGGAAACACTGCATGTTGGTGAAGGGCATATTGAAGAAGGATCAGCCGAGTGGTTCTTGTGGGAGAACAACTCCATTTGGCTCACTAACTTCACACAACATCAGGCTTCCAAGCAGCTCTCAAGGAAACTCAGTTTTCACACTCTATGCTTAGTGCCCTTTGAGTGTCTATGACTGAAATGAAGCTTGGTGAGCATCCCACACAAACGAATGCTCCACATGCGGGTTTCACATGCCACCAACTCCACATTCACAGGCAACTTCAGCGCCACAGCCGTTTTCAGATAGCCCTCAATGCAAAGGCTTTAGATGCAAATATTGGTGTGAGAGCTAATTCAATCAAGGAAACACTGCATGTTGGTGAAGGGCATATTGAAGAAGGATCAGCTGAGTGGTTCTTGTGGGAGAACAACTCCATTTGGCTCACTAACTTCACACACCATCAGGCTTCCAAGCAGCTCTCAAGGAAACTCAGTTTTCACACTCTATGCTTAGTGCCCTTTGAGTGTCTATGACTGAAATGAAGCTTGGTGAGCATCCCACACAAACGAATGCTCCACATGCGGGTTTCACATGGGACCAACTCCACATTCACAGGCAACTTCAGCGCCACAGCCGTTTTCAGATAGCCCTCAATGCAAAGGCTTTAGATGCAAATATTGGTGTGAGAGCTAATTCAATCAAGGAAACACTGCATGTTGGTGAAGGGCATATTGAAGAAGGATCAGCCGAGTGGTTCTTGTGGGAGAACAACTCCATTTGGCTCACTAACTTCACACACCATCAGGCTTCCAAGCAGCTCTCAAGGAAACTCAGTTTTCACACTCTATGCTTAGTGCCCTTTGAGTGCATTATCTAGGAATGAACCTGGTAGAGCATCCCACACAAACGAATGCTCCACATGCGGGTTTCACATGCCACCAACTCCACATTCTCAGGAAACTTCAGCGCCACAGCCGTTTTCAGATAGCCCTCAATGCAAAGGCTCTAGACGCAAATATTGGTGTGAGAGCTAATTCAATCAAGGAAACACTGCATGTTGGTGAAGGGCATATTGAAGAAAGATCAGCCGAGTGGTTCTTGTGGGAGAACAACTCCATTTGGCTCACTAACTTCACACACCATCAGGCTTCCAAGCAGCTCTCAAGGAAACTCAGTTTTCACACTCTATGCTTAGTGCCCTTTGAGTGCATTATCTAGGAATGAACCTGGTAGAGCATCCCACACAAACGAATGCTCCACATGCGGGTTTCACATGCCACCAACTCCACATTCACAGGCAACTTCAGCGCCACAGCCGTTTTCAGATAGCCCTCAATGCAAAGGCTCTAGAAGCAAATATTGGTGTGAGAGCTAATTCAATCAAGGAAACACTGCATGTTGGTGAAGGGCATATTGAAGAAGGATCAGCCGAGTGGTTCTTGTGGGAGAACAACTCCATTTGGCTCACTAACTTCACACACCATCAGGCTTCCAAGCAGCTCTCAAGGAAACTCAGTTTCCACACTCTATGCTTAGTGCCCTTTGAGTACCTAGGACTGAAATGAAGCTTGGTGAGCATCCCACACAAACGAATGCTCCACATGCGGGTTTCACATGCCACCAACTCCACATTCACAGGCAACTTCAGCGCCACAGCCGTTTTCAGATAGCCCTCAAAGCAAAGGCAGTAGACACAAATATTGGTGTGAGAGCTAATTCAATCAAGGAAACACTGCATGTTGGTGAAGGGCATATTGAAGAAGGATCAGCCAAGTGGTTCTTGTGGGAGAACAACTTCATTTGGCTCACTAACTTCACAGACCATCAGGCTTCCAAGCAGCTCTCAAGGAAACTCAGTTTTCACACTCTATGCTTAGTGCCCTTTGAGTGCATTATCTAGGAATGAACCTGGTAGAGCATCCCACAGAAACGAATGCTCCACATGCGGGTTTCACATGCCACCAACTCCACATTCACAGGCAACTTCAGCGCCACAGCCGTTTTCAGATAGCCCTCAATGCAAAGGCTCTAGATGCATATATTGGTGTGAGAGCTAATTCAATCAAGGAAACACTGCATGTTGGTGAAGGGCATATTGAAGAAAGATCAGCCGAGTGGTTCTTGTGGGAGAACAACTCCATTTGGCTCACTAACTTCACACACCATCAGGCTTCCAAGCAGCTCTCAAGGAAACTCAGTTTTCACACTCTATGCTTAGTGCCCTTTGAGTGCATTATCTAGGAATGAACCTGGTAGAGCATCCCACACAAACGAATGCTCCACATGCGGGTTTCACATGCCACCAACTCCACATTCACAGGCAACTTCAGCGCCACAGCCGTTTTCAGATAGCCCTCAATGCAAAGGCTCTAGACGCAAATATTGGTGTGAGAGCTAATTCAATCAAGGAAACACTGCATGTTGGTGAAGGGCATATTGAAGAAGGATCAGCCGAGTGGTTCTTGTGGGAGAACAACTCCATTTGGCTCACTAACTTCACACACCATCAGGCTTCCAAGCAGCTCTCAAGGAAACTCAGTTTCCACACTCTATGCTTAGTGCCCTTTGAGTACCTAGGACTGAAATGAAGCTTGGTGAGCATCCCACACAAACGAATGCTCCACATGCGGGTTTCACATGCCACCAACTCCACATTCACAGGCAACTTCAGCGCCACAGCCGTTTTCAGATAGCCCTCAAAGCAAAGGCAGTAGACACAAATATTGGTGTGAGAGCTAATTCAATCAAGGAAACACTGCATGTTGGTGAAGGGCATATTGAAGAAGGATCAGCCAAGTGGTTCTTGTGGGAGAACAACTTCATTTGGCTCACTAACTTCACAGACCATCAGGCTTCCAAGCAGCTCTCAAGGAAACTCAGTTTTCACACTCTATGCTTAGTGCCCTTTGAGTGCATTATCTAGGAATGAACCTGGTAGAGCATCCCACAGAAACGAATGCTCCACATGCGGGTTTCACATGCCACCAACTCCACATTCACAGGCAACTTCAGCGCCACAGCCGTTTTCAGATAGCCCTCAATGCAAAGGCTCTAGATGCATATATTGGTGTGAGAGCTAATTCAATCAAGGAAACACTGCATGTTGGTGAAGGGCATATTGAAGAAGGATCAGCCGAGTGGTTCTTGTGGGAGAACAACTCCATTTGGCTCACTAACTTCACACACCATCAGGCTTCCAAGCAGCTCTCAAGGAAACTCAGTTTTCACACTCTATGCTTAGTGCCCTTTCACTGCATTATCTAGGAATGAACCTGGTAGAGCATCCCACACAAACGAATGCTCCACATGCGGGTTTCACATGCCACCAACTCCACATTGACAGGCAACTTCAGCGCCACAGCCGTTTTCAGATAGCCCTCAATGCAAAGGCTCTAGACTCAAATATTGGTGTGAGAGCTAATTCAAACAAGGAAACACTGCATGTTGGTGAAGGGCATATTGAAGAAGGATCAGCCGAGTAGTTCTTGTGGGAGAACAACTCCATTTGGCTCACTAACTTCACACACCATCAGGCTTCCAAGCAGCTCTCAAGGAAACTCAGTTTTCACACTCTATGCTTAGTGCCCTTTGAGTGCATTATCTAGGAATGAACCTGGTAGAGCATCCCACACAAACGAATGCTCCACATGCGGGTTTCACATGCCACCAACTCCACATTCACAGGCAACTTCAGCGCCACAGCCGTTTTCAGATAGCCCTCAATGCAAAGGCTCTAGACGCAAATATTGGTGTGAGAGCTAATTCAATCAAGGAAACACTGCATGTTGGTGAAGGGCATATTGAAGAAGGATCAGCCGAGTGGTTCTTGTGGGAGAACAACTCCATTTGGCTCACTAACTTCACACACCATCAGGCTTCCAAGCAGCTCTCAAGGAAACTCAGTTTTCACACTCTATGCTTAGTGCCCTTTGAGTGCATTATCTAGGAATGAACCTGGTAGAGCATCCCACACAAACGAATGCTCCACATGCGGGTTTCACATGCCACCAACTCCACATTCACAGGCAACTTCAGCACCACAGCCGTTTTCAGATACCAATCAATGCAAAGGCTCTAGACACAAATATTGGTGTGAGAGCTAATTCAATCAAGGAAACACTGCATGTTGGTGAAGGGCATATTGAAGAAGGATCAGCCGAGTGGTTCTTGTGGGAGAACAACTCCATTTGGCTCACTAACTTCACACACCATCAGGCTTCCAAGCAGCTCTCAAGGAAACTCAGTTTTCACACTCTATGCTTAGTGCCCTTTGAGTGCATTATCTAGGAATGAACCTGGTAGAGCATCCCACACAAACGAATGCTCCACATGCGGGTTTCACATGCCACCAACTCCACATTCTCACACAACTTCAGCGCCACAGCCGTTTTCAGATAGCCCTCAAGGCAAAGGCTCTAGACGCAAATATTGGTGTGAGAGCTAATTCAATCAAGGAAACACTGCATGTTGGTGAAGGGCATATTGAAGAAGGATCACCCGAGTCGTTCTTGTGGGAGAACAACTCCATTTGGCTCACTAACTTCACACACCATCAGGCTTCCAAGCAGCTCTCAAGGAAACTCAGTTTTCACACTCTATGCTTAGTGCCCTTTGAGTGCATTATCTAGGAATGAACCTGGTAGAGCATCCCACACAAACGAATGCTCCACATGCGGGTTTCACATGCCACCAACTCCACATTCTCAGGCAACTTCAACGCAACAGCCGTTTTCAGATAGCAATCAATGCAAAGGCTCTAGACACAAATATTGGTGTGAGAGCTAATTCAATCAAGGAAACACTGCATGTTGGTGAAGGGCATATTGAAGAAGGATCAGCCGAGTGGTTCTTGTGGGAGAACAACTCCATTTGGCTCACTAACTTCACACACCATCAGGCTTCCAAGCAGCTCTCAAGGAAACTCAGTTTTCACACTCTATGCTTAGTGCCCTTTCACTGCATTATCTAGGAATGAACCTGGTAGAGCATACCACACAAATGAATGCTCCACATGCGGGTTTCACATGCCACCAACTCCACATTCACAGGCAACTTCAGCGCCACAGCCGTTTTCAGATAGCCCTCAATGCAAAGGCTTTAGACGCAAATATTGGTGTGAGAGCTAATTCAATCAAGGAAACACTGCATGTTGGTGAAGGGCATATTGAAGAAGGATCAGCCGAGAGGTTCTTGTGGGAGAACAACTCCATTTGGCTCACTAACTTCACACACCATCAGGCTTCCAAGCAGCTCTCAAGGAAACTCAGTTTTCACACTCTATGCTTAGTGCCCTTTGAGTGCATTATCTAGGAATGAACCTGGTAGAGCATCCCACACAAACGAATGCTCCACATGCGGGTTTCACATGCCACCAACTCCACATTCACAGGCAACTTCAGCGCCACAGCCGTTTTCAGATAGCCCTCAATGCAAAGGCTCTAGACGCAAATATTTGTGTGAGAGCTAATTCAATCAAGGAAACACTGCATGTTGGTGAAGGGCATATTGAAGAAGGATCAGCCGAGTGGTTCTTGTGGGAGAACAACTCCATTTGGCTCACTAACTTCACACACCTTCAGGCTTACAAGCAGCTCTCAAGGAAACTCAGTTTTCACACTCTATGCTTAGTGCCCTTTGAGTGCATTATCTAGGAATGAACCTGGTAGAACATCCCACACAAACGAATGCTCCACATGCGGGTTTCACATGCCACCAACTCCACATTCACAGGCAACTTCAGCACCACAGCTTTTTTCAGATAGCCCTCAATGCAAAGGCTCTAGACGCAAATATTGGCTATGAGAGCTAATTCAATCAAGGAAACACTGTATGTTGGTGAAGGGCATATTGAAGAAGGATCAGCCGAGTGGTTCTTGTGGGAGAACAACTCCATTTGGCTCACTAACTTCACACACCATCAGGCTTCCAAGCAGCTCTCAAGGAAACTCAGTTTTCACACTCTATGCTTAGTGCCCTTTGAGTGCATTATCTAGGAATGATCCTGGTAGAGCATCCCACACAAACGAATGCTCCACATGCGGGTTTCACATGCCACCAACTCCACATTCACAGGCAACTTCAGCACCACAGCCGTTTTCAGATAGCCCTCAAGGCAAAGGCTCTAGACGCAAATATTGGTGTGAGAGCTAATTCAATCAAGGAAACACTGCATGTTGGTGAAGGGCATATTGAAGAAGGATCAGCCGAGTGGTTCTTGTGGGAGAACAACTCCATTTGGCTCACTAACTTCACACACCATCAGGCTTCCAAGCAGCTCTCAAGGAAACTCAGTTTTCACACTCTATGCTTAGTGCCCTTTGAGTGCATTATCTAGGAATGAACCTGGTAGAGCATCCCACAGAAACGAATGCTCCACATGCGGGTTTCACATGCCACCAACTCCACATTCACAGGCAACTTCAGCGCCACAGCCGTTTTCAGATAGCCCTCAATGCAAAGGCTCTAGACGCAAATATTGGTGTGAGAGCTAATTCAATCAAGGAAACACTGCATGTTGGTGAAGGGCATATTGAAGAAGGATCAGCCGAGTGGTTCTTGTGGGAGAACAACTCCATTTGGCTCACTAACTTCACACACCATCAGGCTTCCAAGCAGCTCTCAAGGAAACTCAGTTTTCACACTCTATGCTTAGTGCCCTTTGAGTGCATTATCTAAGAATGAACCTGGTAGAGCATCCCACACAAACGAATGCTCCACATGCGGGTTTCACATGCCACCAACTCCACATTCACAGGCAACTTCAGCGCCACAGCCGTTTTCAGATAGCCCTCAAGGCAAAGACTCTAGACGCAAATATTGGTGTGAGAGCTAATTCAATCAAGGAAACACTGCATGTTGGTGAAGGGCATATTGAAGAAGGATCACCCGAGTCGTTCTTGTGGGAGAACAACTCTATTTGGCTCACTAACTTCACA
Source organism: Ochotona princeps (assembly GCF_030435755.1). Lineage (NCBI taxonomy): Eukaryota > Metazoa > Chordata > Mammalia > Lagomorpha > Ochotonidae > Ochotona > Ochotona princeps. The sequence goes on from NW_026698094.1 coordinate 41,185, forward strand.
CACCATCAGGCTTCCAAGCAGCTCTCAAGGAAACTCAGTTTTCACACTCTATGCTTAGTGCCCTTTGAGTGCATTATCTAGGAATGAACCTGGTAGAGCATCCCACACAAACGAATGCTCCACATGCGGGTTTCACATGCCACCAACTCCACATTCTCAGGCAACTTCAACGCCACAGCCGTATTCAGATAGCAATCAATGCAAAGGCTCTAGACACAAATATTGGTGTGAGAGCTAATTCAATCAAGGAAACACTGCATGTTGGTGAAGGGCATATTGAAGAAGGATCAGCCGAGTGGTTCTTGTGGGAGAACAACTCCATTTGGCTCACTAACTTCACACACCATCAGGCTTCCAAGCAGCTCTCAAGGAAACTCAGTTTTCACACTCTATGCTTAGTGCCCTTTGAGTGCATTATCTAGGAATGAACCTGGTAGAGCATCCCACACAAACGAATGCTCCACATGCGGGTTTCACATGCCACCAACTCCACATTCTCACGCAACTTCAGCGCCACAGCCGTTTTCAGATAGCCCTCAATGCAAAGGCTCTAGACGCAAATATTGGTGTGAGAGCTAATTCAATCAAGGAAACACTGCATGTTGGTGAAGGGCATATTGAAGAAAGATCAGCCGAGTGGTTCTTGTGGGAGAACAACTCCATTTGGCTCACTAACTTCACACACCATCAGGCTTCCAAGCAGCTCTCAAGGAAACTCAGTTTTCACACTCTATGCTTAGTGCCCTTTGAGTGCATTATCTAGGAATGAACCTGGTAGAGCATCCCACACAAACGAATGCTCCACATGCGGGTTTCACATGCCACCAACTCCACATTCACAGGCAACTTCAGCGCCACAGCCGTTTTCAGATAGCCCTCAATGCAAAGGCTCTAGACGCAAATATTGGTGTGAGAGCTAATTCAATCAAGGAAACACTGCATGTTGGTGAAGGGCATATTGAAGAAGGATCAGCCGAGTGGTTCTTGTGGGAGAACAACTCCATTTGGCTCACTAACTTCACACACCATCAGGCTTCCAAGCAGCTCTCAAGGAAACTCAGTTTCCACACTCTATGCTTAGTGCCCTTTGAGTACCTAGGACTGAAATGAAGCTTGGTGAGCATCCCACACAAACGAATGCTCCACATGCGGGTTTCACATGCCACCAACTCCACATTCACAGGCAACTTCAGCGCCACAGCCGTTTTCAGATAGCCCTCAAAGCAAAGGCAGTAGACACAAATATTGGTGTGAGAGCTAATTCAATCAAGGAAACACTGCATGTTGGTGAAGGGCATATTGAAGAAGGATCAGCCGAGTGGTTCTTGTGGGAGAACAACTTCATTTGGCTCACTAATTTCACACACCATCAGGCTTCCAAGCAGCTCTCAAGGAAACTCAGTTTTCACACTCTATGCTTAGTGCCCTTTGAGTGCATTATCTAGGAATGAACCTGGTAGAGCATCCCACAGAAACGAATGCTCCACATGCGGGTTTCACATGCCACCAACTCCACATTCACAGGCAACTTCAGCGCCACAGCCGTTTTCAGATAGCCCTCAATGCAAAGGCTCTAGATGCATATATTGGTGTGAGAGCTAATTCAATCAAGGAAACACTGCATGTTGGTGAAGGGCATATTGAAGAAGGATCAGCCGAGTGGTTCTTGTGGGAGAACAACTCCATTTGGCTCACTAACTTCACACACCATCAGGCTTCCAAGCAGCTCTCAAGGAAACTCAGTTTTCACACTCTATGCTTAGTGCCCTTTCACTGCATTATCTAGGAATGAACCTGGTAGAGCATCCCACACAAATGAATGCTCCACATGCGGGTTTCACATGCCACCAACTCCACATTCACAGGCAACTTCAGCGCCACAACCGTTTTCAGATAGCCCTCAATGCAAAGGCTCTAGACGCAAATATTGGTGTGAGAGCTAATTCAATCAAGGAAACATTGCATGTTGGTGAAGGGCATATTGAAGAAGGATCAGCCGAGAGGTTCTTGTGGGAGAACAACTCCATTTGGCTCACTAACTTCACACACCATCAGGCTTCCAAGCAGCTCTCAAGGAAACTCAGTTTTCACACTCTATGCTTAGTGCCCTTTGAGTGCATTATCTAGGAATGAACCTGGTAGAGCATCCCACACAAACGAATGCTCCACATGCGGGTTTCACATGCCACCAACTCCACATTCTCACGCAACTTCAGCGCCACAGCCGTTTTCAGATAGCCCTCAATGCAAAGGCTCTAGACGCAAATATTGGTGTGAGAGCTAATTCAATCAAGGAAACACTGCATGTTGGTGAAGGGCATATTGAAGAAGGATCAGCCGAGTGGTTCTTGTGGGAGAACAACTCCATTTGGCTCACTAACTTCACACACCTTCAGGCTTACAAGCAGCTCTCAAGGAAACTCAGTTTTCACACTCTATGCTTAGTGCCCTTTGAGTGCATTATCTAGGAATGAACCTGGTAGAACATCCCACACAAACGAATGCTCCACATGCGGGTTTCACATGCCACCAACTCCACATTCACAGGCAACTTCAGCACCACAGCTTTTTTCAGATAGCCCTCAATGCAAAGGCTCTAGACGCAAATATTGGTATGAGAGCTAATTCAATCAAGGAAACACTCTATGTTGGTGAAGGGCATATTGAAGAAGGATCAGCCGAGTGGTTCTTGTGGGAGAACAACTCCATTTGGCTCACTAACTTCACACACCATCAGGCTTCCAAGCAGCTCTCAAGGAAACTCATTTTTCACACTCTATGCTTAGTGCCCTTTGAGTGCATTATCTAGGAATGATCCTGGTAGAGCATCCCACACAAACGAATGCTCCACATGCGGGTTTCACATGCCACCAACTCCACATTCTCACGCAACTTCAGCGCCACAGCCGTTTTCAGATAGCCCTCAATGCAAAGGCTCTAGACACAAATATTGGTGTGAGAGCTAATTCAATCAAGGAAACACTGCATGTTGGTGAAGGGCATATTGAAGAAGGATCAGCCGAGTGGTTCTTGTGGGAGAATAACTCCATTTGGCTCACTAACTTCACACACCATCAGGCTTCCAAGCAGCTCTCAAGGAAACTCAGTTTTCACACTCTATGCTTAGTGCCCTTTGAGTGCATTATCTAGGAATGAACCTGGTAGAACATCCCACACAAACGAATGCTCCACATGCGGGTTTCACATGCCACCAACTCCACATTCTCACGCAACTTCAGCGCCACAGCCGTTTTCAGATAGCCCTCAATGCAAAGGCTCTAGACACAAATATTGGTGTGAGAGCTAATTCAATCAAGGAAACACTGCATGTTGGTGAAGGGCATATTGAAGAAGGATCAGCCGAGTGGTTCTTGTGGGAGAATAACTCCATTTGGCTCACTAACTTCACACACCATCAGGCTTCCAAGCAGCTCTCAAGGAAACTCAGTTTTCACACTCTATGCTTAGTGCCCTTTGAGTGCATTATCTAGGAATGAACCTGGTAGAACATCCCACACAAACGAATGCTCCACATGCGGGTTTCACATGCCACCAACTCCACATTGACAGGCAACTTCAGCGCCACAGCCGTTTTCAGATAGCCCTCAATGCAAAGGCTCTAGTCTCAAATATTGGTGTGAGAGCTAATTCAAACAAGGAAACACTGCATGTTGGTGAAGGGCATATTGAAGAAGGATCAGCCGAGTAGTTCTTGTGGGAGAACAACTCCATTTGGCTCACTAACTTCACACACCATCAGGCTTCCAAGCAGCTCTCAAGGAAACTCAGTTTTCACACTCTATGCTTAGTGCCCTTTGAGTGCATTATCTAGGAATGAACCTGGTAGAGCATCCCACACAAACGAATGCTCCACATGCGGGTTTCACATGCCACCAACTCCACATTCACAGGCAACTTCAGCGCCACAGCCGTTTTCAGATAGCCCTCAATGCAAAGGCTCTAGACGCAAATATTGGTGTGAGAGCTAATTCAATCAAGGAAACACTGCATGTTGGTGAAGGGCATATTGAAGAAGGATCAGCCGAGTGGTTCTTGTGGGAGAACAACTCCATTTGGCTCACTAACTTCACACACCATCAGGCTTCCAAGCAGCTCTCAAGGAAACTCAGTTTTCACACTCTATGCTTAGTGCCCTTTGAGTGCATTATCTAGGAATGAACCTGGTAGAGCATCCCACACAAACGAATGCTCCACATGCGGGTTTCACATGCCACCAACTCCACATTCTCACGCAACTTCAGCGCCACAGCCGTTTTCAGATAGCCCTCAAGGCAAAGGCTCTAGACACAAATATTGGTGTGAGAGCTAATTCAATCAAGGAAACACTGCATGTTGGTGAAGGGCATATTGAAGAAGGATCAGCCGAGTGGTTCTTGTGGGAGAACAACTCCATTTGGCTCACTAACTTCACACACCATCAGGCTTCCAAGCAGCTCTCAAGGAAACTCAGTTTTCACACTCTATGCTTAGTGCCCTTTGAGTGCATTATCTAAGAATGAACCTGGTAGAGCATCCCACACAAACGAATGCTCCACATGCGGGTTTCACATGCCACCAACTCCACATTCACAGGCAACTTCAGCGCCACAGCCGTTTTCATATAGCCTTCAAGGCAAAGGCTCTAGACGCAAATATTGGTGTGAGAGCTAATTCAATCAAGGAAACACTGCATGTTGGTGAAGGGCATATTGAAGAAGGATCACCCGAGTCGTTCTTGTGGGAGAACAACTCTATTTGGCTCACTAACTTCACACACCATCAGGCTTCCAAGCAGCTCTCAAGGAAACTCAGTTTTCACACTCTATGCTTAGTGCCCTTTGAGTGCATTATCTAGGAATGAACCTGGTAGAGCATCCCACACAAACGAATGCTCCACATGCGGGTTTCACATGCCACCAACTCCACATTCTCAGACAACTTCAACGCCACAGCCGTTTTCAGATAGCAATCAATGCAAAGGCTCTAGACACAAATATTGGTGTGAGAGCTAATTCAATCAAGGAAACACTGCATGTTGGTGAAGGGCATATTGAAGAAGGATCAGCCGAGTGGTTCTTGTGGGAGAACAACTCCATTTGGCTCACTAACTTCACATACCATCAGGCTTCCTAGCAGCTCTCAAGGAAACTCAGTTTTCACACTCTATGCTTAGTGCCCTTTGAGTGTCTATGACTGAAATGAAGCTTGGTGAGCATCCCACACAAACGAATGCTCCACATGCGGGTTTCACATGCCACCAACTCCACATTCACAGGCAACTTCAGCGCCACAGCCGTTTTCAGATAGCCCTCAATGCAAAGGCTTTAGATGCAAATATTGGTGTGAGAGCTAATTCAATCAAGGAAACACTGCATGTTGGTGAAGGGCATATTGAAGAAGGATCAGCCGAGTGGTTCTTGTGGGAGAACAACTCCATTTGGCTCACTAACTTCACACACCATCAGGCTTCCAAGCAGCTCTCAAGGAAACTCAGTTTTCACACTCTATGCTTAGTGCCCTTTGAGTGCATTATCTAGGAATGAACCTGGTAGAGCATCCCACACAAATGAATGTTCCACATGCGGGTTTCACATGCCACCAACTCCACATTCACAGGCAACTTCAGCGCCACAGCCGTTTTCAGATAGCCCTCAATGCAAAGGCTCTAGACGCAAATATTGGTGTGAGAGCTAATTCAATCAAGGAAACACTGCATGTTGGTGAAGGGCATATTGAAGAAGGATCAGCCGAGTGGTTCTTGTGGGAGAACAACTCCATTTGGCTCACTAACTTCACACACCATCAGGCTTCCAAGCAGCTCTCAAGGAAACTCAGTTTTCACACTCTATGCTTAGTGCCCTTTGAGTGCATTATCTAGGAATGAACCTGGTAGAGCATCCCACACAAACGAATGCTCCACATGCGGGTTTCACATGCCACCAACTCCACATTCTCACGCAACTTCAGCGCCACAGCCGTTTTCAGATAGCCCTCAAGGCAAAGGCTCTAGACACAAATATTGGTGTGAGAGCTAATTCAATCAAGGAAACACTGCATGTTGGTGAAGGGCATATTGAAGAAGGATCAGCCGAGTGGTTCTTGTGGGAGAACAACTCCATTTGGCTCACTAACTTCACACACCATCAGGCTTCCAAGCAGCTCTCAAGGAAACTCAGTTTTCACACTCTATGCTTAGTGCCCTTTGAGTGCATTATCTAAGAATGAACCTGGTAGAGCATCCCACACAAACGAATGCTCCACATGCGGGTTTCACATGCCACCAACTCCACATTCACAGGCAACTTCAGCGCCACAGCCGTTTTCATATAGCCTTCAAGGCAAAGGCTCTAGACGCAAATATTGGTGTGAGAGCTAATTCAATCAAGGAAACACTGCATGTTGGTGAAGGGCATATTGAAGAAGGATCACCCGAGTCGTTCTTGTGGGAGAACAACTCTATTTGGCTCACTAACTTCACACACCATCAGGCTTCCAAGCAGCTCTCAAGGAAACTCAGTTTTCACACTCTATGCTTAGTGCCCTTTGAGTGCATTATCTAGGAATGAACCTGGTAGAGCATCCCACACAAACGAATGCTCCACATGCGGGTTTCACATGCCACCAACTCCACATTCTCAGACAACTTCAACGCCACAGCCGTTTTCAGATAGCAATCAATGCAAAGGCTCTAGACACAAATATTGGTGTGAGAGCTAATTCAATCAAGGAAACACTGCATGTTGGTGAAGGGCATATTGAAGAAGGATCAGCCGAGTGGTTCTTGTGGGAGAACAACTCCATTTGGCTCACTAACTTCACATACCATCAGGCTTCCTAGCAGCTCTCAAGGAAACTCAGTTTTCACACTCTATGCTTAGTGCCCTTTGAGTGTCTATGACTGAAATGAAGCTTGGTGAGCATCCCACACAAACGAATGCTCCACATGCGGGTTTCACATGCCACCAACTCCACATTCACAGGCAACTTCAGCGCCACAGCCGTTTTCAGATAGCCCTCAATGCAAAGGCTTTAGATGCAAATATTGGTGTGAGAGCTAATTCAATCAAGGAAACACTGCATGTTGGTGAAGGGCATATTGAAGAAGGATCAGCCGAGTGGTTCTTGTGGGAGAACAACTCCATTTGGCTCACTAACTTCACACACCATCAGGCTTCCAAGCAGCTCTCAAGGAAACTCAGTTTTCACACTCTATGCTTAGTGCCCTTTGAGTGCATTATCTAGGAATGAACCTGGTAGAGCATCCCACACAAATGAATGTTCCACATGCGGGTTTCACATGCCACCAACTCCACATTCACAGGCAACTTCAGCGCCACAGCCGTTTTCAGATAGCCCTCAATGCAAAGGCTCTAGACGCAAATATTGGTGTGAGAGCTAATTCAATCAAGGAAACACTGCATGTTGGTGAAGGGCATATTGAAGAAGGATCAGCCGAGAGGTTCTTGTGGGAGAACAACTCCATTTGGCTCACTAACTTCACACACCATCAGGCTTCCAAGCAGCTCTCAAGGAAACTCAGTTTTCACACTCTATGCTTAGTGCCCTTTGAGTGCATTATCTAGGAATGAACCTGGTAGAGCATCCCACACAAACGAATGCTCCACATGCGGGTTTCACATGCCACCAACTCCACATTCTCACGCAACTTCAGCGCCACAGCCGTTTTCAGATAGCCCTCAATGCAAAGGCTCTAGACTCAAATATTGGTGGGAGAGCTAATTCAAACAAGGAAACACTGCATGTTGGTGAAGGGCATATTGAAGAAGGATCAGCCGAGTGGTTCTTGTGGGAGAACAACTCCATTTGGCTCACTAACTTCACACACCATCAGGCTTCCAAGCAGCTCTCAAGGAAACTCAGTTTTCACACTCTATGCTTAGTGCCCTTTCACTGCATTATCTAGGAATGAACCTGGTAGAGCATCCCACACAAACGAATGCTCCACATGCGGGTTTCACATGCCACCAACTCCACATTCACAGGCAACTTCAGCACCACAGCCGTTTTCAGATAGCCCTCAATGCAAAGGCTCTAGACGCAAATATTGGTGTGAGAGCTAATTCAATCAAGGAAACACTGCATGTTGGTGAAGGGCATATTGAAGAAGGATCAGCCGAGTGGTTCTTGTGGGAGAACAACTCCATTTGGCTCACTAACTTCACACACCTTCAGGCTTACAAGCAGCTCTCAAGGAAACTCAGTTTTCACACTCTATGCTTAGTGCCCTTTGAGTGCATTATCTAGGAATGAACCTGGTAGAGCATCCCACACAAACGAATGCTCCACATGCGGGTTTCACATGCCACCAACTCCACATTCACAGGCAACTTCAGCACCACAGCCGTTTTCAGATAGCAATCAATGCAAAGGCTCTAGACACAAATATTGGTGTGAGAGCTAATTCAATCAAGGAAACACTGCATGTTGGTGAAGGGCATATTGAAGAAGGATCAGCCGAGTGGTTCTTGTGGGAGAACAACTCCATTTGGCTCACTAACTTCACACACCATCAGGCTTCCAAGCAGCTCTCAAGGAAACTCAGTTTTCACACTCTATGCTTAGTGCCCTTTGAGTGTCTATGACTGAAATGAAGCTTGGTGAGCATCCCACACAAACGAATGCTCCACATGCGGGTTTCACATGCCACCAACTCCACATTGACAGGCAACTTCAGCGCCACAGCTTTTTTCAGATAGCCCTCAATGCAAAGGCTCTAGACGCAAATACTGGTATGAGAGCTAATTCAATCAAGGAAACACTGCATGTTGGTGAAGGGCGTATTGAAGAAGGATCAGCCGAGTGGTTCTTGTGGGAGAACAACTCCATTTGGCTCACTAACTTCACACACCATCAGGCTTCGAAGCAGCTCTCAAGGAAACTCAGTTTTCACACTCTATGCTTAGTGCCCTTTGAGTGCATTATCTAGGAATGAACCTGGTAGATCATCCCACACAAACGAATGCTCCACATGCGGGTTTCACATGCCACCAACTCCACATTCTCACGCAACTTCAGCGCCACAGCCGTTTTCAGATAGCCCTCAATGCAAAGGCTCTAGACTCAAATATTGGTGGGAGAGCTAATTCAATCAAGGAAACACTGTATGTTGGTGAAGGGCATATTGAAGAAGGATCAGCCGAGTGGTTCTTGTGGGAGAACAACTCCATTTGGCTCACTAACTTCACACACCATCAGGCTTCCAAGCAGCTCTCAAGGAAACTCATTTTTCACACTCTATGCTTAGTGCCCTTTGAGTGCATTATCTAGGAATGAACCTGGTAGAGCATCCCACACAAACGAATGCTCCACATGCGGGTTTCACATGCCACCAACTCCACATTCTCAGGCAACTTCAGCGCCACAGCCGTTTTCAGATAGCCCTCAATGCAAAGGCTCTAGACGCAAATATTGGTGTGAGAGCTAATTCAATCAAGGAAACACTGCATGTTGGTGAAGGGCATATTGAAGAAGGATCAGCCGAGTGGTTCTTGTGGGAGAACAACTCCATTTGGCTCACTAACTTCACACACCATCAGGCTTCCAAGCAGCTCTCAAGGAAACTCAGTTTTCACACTCTATGCTTAGTGCCCTTTGAGTGCATTATCTAGGAATGAACCTGGTAGAACATCCCACACAAACGAATGCTCCACATGCGGGTTTCACATGCCACCAACTCCACATTCTCACGCAACTTCAGCGCCACAGCCGTTTTCAGATAGCCCTCAATGCAAAGGCTCTAGACTCAAATATTGGTGGGAGAGCTAATTCAAACAAGGAAACACTGCATGTTGGTGAAGGGCATATTGAAGAAGGATCAGCCGAGTGGTTCTTGTGGGAGAACAACTCCATTTGGCTCACTAACTTCACACACCATCAGGCTTCCAAGCAGCTCTCAAGGAAACTCAGTTTTCACACTCTATACTTAGTGCCCTTTGAGTGTCTATGACTGAAATGAAGCTTGGTGAGCATCCCACACAAACGAATGCTCCACATGCGGGTTTCACATGCCACCAACTCCACATTCACAGGCAACTTCAGCGCCACAGCCGTTTTCAGATAGCCATCAATGCAAAGGCTCTAGACTCAAATATTGGTGTGAGAGCTAATTCAATCAAGGAAACACTGCATGTTGGTGAAGGGCATATTGAAGAAGGATCAGCCGAGAGGTTCTTGTGGGAGAACAACTCCATTTGGCTCACTAACTTCACACACCATCAGGCTTCCAAGCAGCTCTCAAGGAAACTCAGTTTTCACACTCTATGCTTAGTGCCCTTTGAGTGCATTATCTAGGAATGAACCTGGTAGAGCATCCCACACAAACGAATGCTCCACATGCGGGTTTCACATGCCACCAACTCCACATTCACAGGCAACTTCAGCACCACAGCCGTTTTCAGATAGCCCTCAATGCAAAGGCTCTAGACGCAAATATTGGTGTGAGAGCTAATTCAATCAAGGAAACACTGCATGTTGGTGAAGGGCATATTGAAGAAGGATCAGCCGAGTGGTTCTTGTGGGAGAACAACTCCATTTGGCTCACTAACTTCACACACCATCAGGCTTCCAAGCAGCTCTCAAGGAAACTCAGTTTTCACACTCTATGCTTAGTGCCCTTTGAGTGCATTATCTAGGAATGAACCTGGTAGAGCATCCCACACAAACGAATGCTCCACATGCGGGTTTCACATGCCACCAACTCCACATTGACAGGCAACTTCAGCGCCACAGCCGTTTTCAGATAGCCCTCAATGCAAAGGCTCTAGACGCAAATATTGGTGTGAGAGCTAATTCAATCAAGGAAACACTGCATGTTGGTGAAGGGCATATTGAAGAAGGATCAGCCGAGTGGTTCTTGTGGGAGAACAACTCTATTTGGCTCACTAACTTCACACACCATCAGGCTTCCAAGCAGCTCTCAAGGAAACTCAGTTTTCACACTCTATGCTTAGTGCCCTTTGAGTGCATTATCTAGGAATGAACCTGGTAGAGCATCCCACACAAACGAATGCTCCACATGCGTGTTTCACATGCCACCAACTCCACATTCTCAGGCAACTTCAGCGCCACAGCTTTTTCCAGATAGCCCTCAATGCAAAGGCTCTAGACTCAAATATTGGTGTGAGAGCTAATTCAAACAAGGAAACACTGCATGTTGGTGAAGGGCATATTGAAGAAGGATCAGCCGAGTGGTTCTTGTGGGAGAACAACTCCATTTGGCTCACTAACTTCACACACCATCAGGCTTCCAAGCAGCTCTCAAGGAAACTCAGTTTTCACACTCTATGCTTAGTGCCCTTTGAGTACCTAGGACTGAAATGAAGCTTGGTGAGCATCCCACACAAACGAATGCTCCACATGCGGGTTTCACATGCCACCAACTCCACATTCACAGGCAATTTCAGAGCCACAGCCGTTTTCAGATAGCCCTCAATGCAAAGGCTCTAGACGCAAATATTGGTGTGAGAGCTAATTCAATCAAGGAAACACTGCATGTTGGTGAAGGGCATATTGAAGAAGGATCAGCCGAGTGGTTCTTGTGGGAGAACAACTCCATTTGGCTCACTAACTTCACACACCATCAGGCTTCCAAGCAGCTCTCAAGGAAACTCAGTTTTCACACTCTATGCTTAGTGCCCTTTGAGTGCATTATCTAGGAATGAACCTGGTAGAGCATCCCACACAAACGAATGCTCCACATGCGGGTTTCACATGCCACCAACTCCACATTCACAGGCAACTTCAGCGCCACAGCCGTTTTCAGATAGCCCTCAATGCAAAGGCTCTAGGGGCAAATATTGGTGTGAGAGCTAATTCAATCAAGGAAACACTGCATGTTGATGAAGGGCATATTGAAGAAGGATCAGCCGAGTGGTTCTTGTTGGAGAACAACTCCATTTGGCTCACTAACTTCACACACCATCAGGCTTCCAAGCAGCTCTCAAGGAAACTCAGTTTTCACACTTTATGCTTAGTGCCCTTTGAGTGCATTATCTAGGAATGAACCTGGTAGAGCATCCCACACAAACGAATGCTCCACATGCGGGTTTCACATGCCACCAACTCCACATTCTCAGGCAACTTCAGCGCCACAGCCGTTTTCAGATAGCCCTCAATGCAAAGGCTTTAGATGCATATATATGTGTGAGAGCTAATTCAATCAAGGAAACACTGCATGTTGGTGAAGGGCATATTGAAGAAGGATCAGCCGAGTGGTTCTTGTGGGAGAACAACTCCATTTGGCTCACTAACTTCACACACCATCAGGCTTCCAAGCAGCTCTCAAGGAAACTCATTTTTCACACTCTATGCTTAGTGCCCTTTCACTGCATTATCTAGGAATGAACCTGGTAGAGCACCCCACACAAATGAATGCTCCACATGCGGGTTTCACATGCCACCAACTCCACATTCACAGGCAACTTCAGCGCCACAGCCGTTTTCAGATAGCCCTCAATGCAAAGGCTCTAGACGCAAATATTGGTGTGAGAGCTAATTCAATCAAGGAAACACTGCATGTTGGTGAAGGGCATATTGAAGAAGGATCAGCCGAGAGGTTCTTGTGGGAGAACAACTCCATTTGGCTCACTAACTTCACACACCATCAGGCTTCCAAGCAGCTCTCAAGGAAACTCAGTTTTCACACTCTATGCTTAGTGCCCTTTGAGTGCATTATCTAGGAATGAACCTGGTAGAACATCCCACACAAACGAATGCTCCACATGCGGGTTTCACATGCCACCAACTCCACATTCACAGGCAACTTCAGCGCCACAGCCGTTTTCAGATAGCCCTCAATGCAAAGGCTCTAGACTCAAATATTGGTGTGAGAGCTAATTCAAACAAGGAAACACTGTATGTTGGTGAAGGGAATATTGAAGAAGGATCAGCCGAGTGGTTCTTGTGGGAGAACAACTCCATTTGGCTCACTAACTTCACACACCATCAGGCTTCCAAGCAGCTCTCAAGGAAACTCAGTTTTCACACTCTATGCTTAGTGCCCTTTGAGTGCATTATCTAGGAATGAACCTGGTAGAGCATCCCACACAAACGAAAGCTCCACATGCGGGTTTCACAGGCCACCAACTCCACATTCACAGGCAACTTCAGCACCACAGCCGTTTTCAGATAGCCCTCAATGCAAAGGCTCTAGACGCAAATATTGGTGTGAGAGCTAATTCAATCAAGGAAACACTGCATGTTGGTGAAGGGCATATTGAAGAAGGATCAGCCGAGTGGTTCTTGTGGGAGAACAACTCCATTTGGCTCACTAACTTCACACACCATCAGGCTTCCAAGCAGCTCTCAAGGAAACTCAGTTTTCACACTCTATGCTTAGTGCCCTTTGAGTGCATTATCTAGGAATGAACCTGGTAGAGCATCCCACACAAACGAATGCTCCACATGCGGGTTTCACATGCCACCAACTCCACATTCTCAGGCAACTTCAGCGCCACAGCCGTTTTCAGATAGCCCTCAATGCAAAGGCTCTAGACGCAAATATTGGTGTGAGAGCTAATTCAATCAAGGAAACACTGCATGTTGGTGAAGGGCATATTGAAGAAGGATCAGCCGAGTGGTTCTTGTGGGAGAACAACTCTATTAGGCTCACTAACTTCACACACCATCAGGCTTCCAAGCAGCTCTCAAGGAAACTCAGTTTTCACACTCTATGCTTAGTGCCCTTTGAGTGCATTATCTAGGAATGAACCTGGTAGAGCATCCCACACAAACGAATGCTCCACATGCGGGTTTCACATGCCACCAACTCCACATTGACAGGCAACTTCAGCGCCACAGCTTTTTCCAGATAGCCCTCAATGCAAAGGCTCTAGACTCAAATATTGGTGTGAGAGCTAATTCAAACAAGGAAACACTGCATGTTGGTGAAGGGCATATTGAAGAAGGATCAGCCGAGTGGTTCTTGTGGGAGAACAACTCCATTTGGCTCACTAACTTCACACACCATCAGGCTTCCAAGCAGCTCTCAAGAAAACTCAGTTTTCACACTCTATGCTTAGTGCCCTTTGAGTACCTAGGACTGAAATGAAGCTTGGTGAGCATCCCACACAAACGAATGCTCCACATGCGGGTTTCACATGCCACCAACTCCACATTGACAGGCAATTTCAGAGCCACAGCCGTTTTCAGATAGCCCTCAATGCAAAGGCTCTAGACGCAAATATTGTTGTGAGAGCTAATTCAATCAAGGAAACACTGCATGTTGGTGAAGGGCATATTGGAAGAATGATCAGCCGAGTGGTTCTTGTGGGAGAACAACTCTATTTGGCTCACTAACTCCACACACCATCAGGCTTCCAAGCAGCTCTCAAGGAAACTCAGTTTTCACACTCTATGCTTAGTGCCCTTTGAGTGCATTATCTAGGAATGAACCTGGTAGAGCATCCCACACAAACGAATGCTCCACATGCGGGTTTCACATGCCACCAACTCCACATTCACAGGCAACTTCAGCGCCACAGCCGTTTTCAGATAGCCCTCAAGGCAAAGGCTCTAGGGGCAAATATTGGTGTGAGAGTTAATTCAATCAAGGAAACACTGCATGTTGATGAAGGGCATATTGAAGAAGGATCAGCCGAGTGGTTCTTGTGGGAGAACAACTCCATTTGGCTCACTAACTTCACACACCATCAGGCTTCCAAGCAGCTCTCAAGGAAACTCAGTTTTCACACTCTATGCTTAGTGCCCTTTGAGTGCATTATCTAGGAATGAACCTGGTAGAGCATCCCACACAAACGAATGCTCCACATGCGGGTTTCACATGCCACCAACTCCACATTCACAGGCAACTTCAGCGCCACAGCCGTTTTCAGATAGCCCTCAAGGCAAAGGCACTAGACGCAAATATTGTGTGAGAGCTAATTCAATCAAGGAAACACTGCATGTTGGTGAAGGGCATATGAAGAAGGATCACCGAGTCGTTCTTGTGGGAGAACAACTCTATTTGGCTCACTAACTTCACACACCATCAGGCTTCCAAGCAGCTCTCAAGGAAACTCAGTTTTCACACTCTATGCTTAGTGCCCTTTGAGTGCATTATCTAGGAATGAACCTGGTAGAGCATCCCACACAAACGAATGCTCCACATGCGGGTTTCACATGCCACCAACTCCACATTCTCAGGCAACTTCAGCGCCACAGCCGTTTTCAGATAGCAATCAATGCAAAGGCTCTAGACGCAAATATTGGTGTGAGAGCTAATTCAATCAAGGAAACACTGCATGTTGGTGAAGGGCATATTGAAGAAGGATCAGCCGAGTGGTTCTTGTGGGAGAACAACTCCATTTGGCTCACTAACTTCACACACCATCAGGCTTCCAAGCAGCTCTCAAGGAAACTCAGTTTTCACACTCTATGCTTAGTGCCCTTTGAGTGTCTATGACTGAAATGAAGCTTGGTGAGCATCCCACACAAACGAATGCTCCACATGCGGGTTTCACATGCCAGCAACTCCACATTCACAGGCAACTTCAGCGCCACAGCCGTTTTCAGATAGCCCTCAATGCAAAGGCTTTAGATGCATATATTGGTGTGAGAGCTAATTCAATCAAGGAAACACTGCATGTTGGTGAAGGGCATATTGAAGAAGGATCAGCCGAGTGGTTCTTGTGGGAGAACAACTCCATTTGGCTCACTA
The DNA here is from genome assembly GCF_030435755.1 of Ochotona princeps. Taxonomy (NCBI): domain Eukaryota; kingdom Metazoa; phylum Chordata; class Mammalia; order Lagomorpha; family Ochotonidae; genus Ochotona; species Ochotona princeps. Next base: position 56,861 of record NW_026698094.1, read on the forward strand.
ACTTCACACACCATCAGGCTTCCAAGCAGCTCTCAAGGAAACTCAGTTTTCACACTCTATGCTTAGTGCCCTTTCACTGCATTATCTAGGAATGAACCTGGTAGAGCATCCCACACAAATGAATGCTCCACATGCGGGTTTCACATGCCACCAACTCCACATTCACAGGCAACTTCAGCGCCACAGCCGTTTTCAGATAGCCCTCAATGCAAAGGCTCTAGACGCAAATATTGGTGTGAGAGCTAATTCAATCAAGGAAACACTGCATGTTGGTGAAGGGCATATTGAAGAAGGATCAGCCGAGAGGTTCTTGTGGGAGAACAACTCCATTTGGCTCACTAACTTCACACACCATCAGGCTTCCAAGCAGCTCTCAAGGAAACTCAGTTTTCACACTCTATGCTTAGTGCCCTTTGAGTGCATTATCTAGGAATGAACCTGGTAGAACATCCAAACAAACGAATGCTCCACATGCGGGTTTCACATGCCACCAACTCCACATTCACAGGCAACTTCAGCGCCACAGCTTTTTTCAGATAGCCCTCAATGCAAAGGCTCTAGACTCAAATATTGGTGGGAGAGCTAATTCAATCAAGGAAACACTGTATGTTGGTGAAGGGAATATTGAAGAAGGATCAGCCGAGTGGTTCTTGTGGGAGAAACAACTCCATTTGGCTCACTAACTTCACACACCATCAGGCTTCCAAGCAGCTCTCAAGGAAACTCAGTTTTCACACTCTATGCTTAGTGCCCTTTCACTGCATTATCTAGGAATGAACCTGGTAGAGCATCCCACACAAACGAATGCTCCACATGCGGGTTTCACATGCCACCAACTTCACATTGACAGGCAACTTCAGCGCCACAGCCGTTTTCTGATAGCCCTCAATGCAAAGGCTCTAGAAACAAATATTGGTGTGAGAGCTAATTCAATCAAGGAAACACTGGCATGTTGGTGAAGGGCATATTGAAGAAGGATCAGCCGAGTGGTTCTTGTGGGAGAACAACTCCATTTGGCTCACTAACTTCACACACCATCAGGCTTCCAAGCAGCTCTCAAGGAAACTCAGTTTTCACACTCTATGCTTAGTGCCCTTTGAGTGACTAGGACTGAAATGAAGCTTGGTGAGCATCCCACACAAACGAATGCTCCACATGCGGGTTTCACATGCCACCAACTCCACATTCACAGGCAACTCCAGCGCCAGAACCGTTTTCAGATAGCCTCAATGCAAAGGCTCTAGACGCAAATATTGGTGTGAGAGCTAATTCAATCAAGGAAACACTGCATGTTGGTGAAGGGCATATTGAAGAAGGATCAGCCGAGTGGTTCTTGTGGGAGAACAACTCCATTTGGCTCACTAACTTCACACACCATCAGGCTTCCAAGCAGCTCTCAAGGAAACTCAGTTTTCACACTCTATGCTTAGTGCCCTTTGAGTGCATTATCTAAGAATGAACCTGGTAGAGCATCCCACACAAACGAATGCTCCACATGCGGGTTTCACATGCCACCAACTCCACATTGACAGGCAACTTCAGCGCCACAGCCGTTTTCAGATAGCCTTCAATGCAAAGGCTTTAGATGCATATATTGGTGTGCGAGCTAATTCAATCAAGGAAACACTGCATGTTGGTGAAGGGCATATTGAAGAAGGATCAGCCGAGTGGTTCTTGTGGGAGAACATCTCCATTTGGCTCACTAACTTCACACACCCATCAGGCTTCCAAGCAGCTCTCAAGGAAACTCAGTTTTCACACTCTATGCTTAGTGCCCTTTGAGTGCATTATCTAGGAATGAACCTGGTAGAGCATCCCACACAAATGAATGCTCCACATGCGGGTTTCACATGCCACCAACTCCACATTCACAGGCAACTTCAGCGCCACAGCCGTTTTCAGATAGCCCTCAATGCAAAGGCTCTAGACGCAAATATTGGTGTGAGAGCTAATTCAATCAAGGAAACACTGCATGTTGGTGAAGGGCATATTGAAGAATGATCAGAGAAGTGGTTCTTGTGGGAGAACAACTCCATTGGCTCACTAACTTCACACACCATCAGGCTTCCAAGCAGCTCTCAAGGAAACTCAGTTTTCACACTCTATGCTTAGTGCCCTTTGAGTGCATTATCTAGGAATGAACCCGATAGAACATCCCACACAAACGAATGCTCCACATGAGGTTTTCACATGCCACCAACTCCACATTCACAGGTAACTTCAGCGCCACAGCCGTTTTCAGATAGCCCTCAATGCAAAAGCTCTAGACGGAAATATTGGTGTGAGAGCTAATTCAATCAAGGAAACACTGCATGTTGGTGAAGGGCATATTGAAGAAGGATCAGCCGAGTGGTTCTTGTGGGAGAACAACTCCATTTGGCTCACTAACTTCACACACCATCAGGCTTCCAAGCAGCTCTCAAGGAAACTCAGTTTTCACACTCTATGCTTAGTGCCCTTTGAGTACCTAGGACTGAAATGAAGCTTGGTGAGCATCCCACACAAACGAATGCTCCACATGCGGGTTTCACATGCCCCCAACTCCACATTCACAGGCAACTTCAGCGCCACAGTCGTTTTCAGATAGCCCTCAATGCAAAGGCTCTAGACACAAATATTGGTGTGAGAGCTAATTCAATCAAGGAAACACTGCATGTTGGTGAAGGGCATATTGAAGAAGAATCAGCCGAGTGGTTCTTGTGGGAGAACAACTCTATTTGGCTCACTAACTTCACACACCATCAGGCTTCCAAGCAGCTCTCAAGGAAACTCAGTTTTCACACTCTATGCTTAGTGCCCTTTGAGTGCATTTTCTAGGAATGAACCTGGTAGAGCATCCCACACAAACGAATGCTCCACATGCGGGTTTCACATGCCACCAACTCCACATTGACAGGCAACTTCAGCGCCAGAACCGTTTTCAGATAGCCCTCAATGCAAAGGCTCTAGACACAAATATTGGTGTGAGAGCTAATTCAATCAAGGAAACACTGCATGTTGGTGAAGGGCATATTGAAGAAGGATCAGCCGAATGGTTCTTGTGGGAGAACAACTCCATTTGGCTCACTAAATTCACACACCATCAGGCTTCCAAGCAGCTCTCAAGGAAACTCAGTTTTCACACTTTATGCTTAGTGCCCTTTGAGTTCCTAGGACTGAAATGAAGCTGGTAGACCATGCCACACAAACGAATGCTCCACATGCGGGTTTCACATGCCACCAACTCCACATTCACAGGCAACTTCAGCGCCACAGCCGTTTTCAGATAGCCCTCAATGCAAAGGCTCTAAACGCAAATATTGGTGTGAGAGCTAATTCAATCAAGGAAACACTGCATGTTGGTGAAGGGCATATTGAAGAAGGATCAGCCGAGTGGTTCTTGTGGGAGAACAACTCCATTTGGCTCACTAACTTCACACACCATCAGGCTTCCAAGCAGCTCTCAAGGAAACTCAGTTTTCACACTCTATGCTTAGTGCCCTTTGAGTGCATTATCTAGGAATGAACCTGGTAGAGCATCCCACACAAACGAATGCTCCACATGCGAGTTTCACATGCCACCAACTCCACATTCATAGGCAACTTCAGCGCCACAGCCGTTTTCAGATAGCCCTCAATGCAAAGGCTCTAGACACAAATATTGGTGTGAGAGCTAATTCAATCAAGGAAACACTGCATGTTGGTGAAGGGCATATTGAAGAAGGATCAGCCGAGTGGTTCTTGTGGGAGAACAACTCCATTTGGCTCACTAACTTCACACACCATCAGGCTTCCAAGCAGCTCTCAAGGAAACTCAGTTTTCACACTCTATGCTTAGTGCCCTTTGAGTGCATTATCTAGGAATGAACCTGGTAGAGCATCCCACACAAACGAATGCTCCACATGCGGGTTTCACATGCCACCAACTCCACATTCACAGGCAACTTCAGCGAAACAGCCATTATCAGATAGCCCTCAATGCAAAGGCTCTAGACGCAAATATTGGTGTGAGAGCTAATTCAATCAAGGAAACACTGCATGTTGGTGAAGGGCATATTGAAGAAGGATCAGCCGAGTGGTTCTTGTGGGAGAACAACTCCATTTGGCTCACTAACTTCACACACCATCAGGCTTCCAAGCAGCTCTGAAGGAAACTCAGTTTTCACACTCTATGCTTAGTGCCCTTTGAGTGTCTAGGACTGAAATGAAGCTTGGTGAGCATCCCACACAAACGAATGCTCCACATGCGGGTTTCACATGCCACCAACTCCACATTCACAGGCAACTTCAGCGCCACAGCCGTTTTCAGATAGCCCTCAGTGCAAAGGCTCTAGACGCAAATATTGGTGTGAGAGCTAATTCAATCAAGGAAACACTGCATGTTGGTGAAGGGCATATTGAAGAAGGATCAGCCGAGTGGTTCTTGTGGGAGAACAACTCCATTTGGCTCACTAACTTCACACACCATCAGGCTTCCAAGCAGCTCTCAAGGAAACTCAGTTTTCACACTCTATGCTTAGTGCCCTTTCAGTGCATTATCTAGGAATGAACCTGGTAGAGCATCCCACACAAACGAATGCTCCACATGCGGTTTTCACATGCCACCAACTCCACATTCACAGGCAACTTCAGCGCCACAACCGTTTTCAGATAGCCCACAATGCAAAGGCTCTACACGCAAATATTGGTGTGAGAGCTAATTCAATCAAGGAAACACTGCATGTTGGTGAAGGGCATATTGAAGAAGGATCAGCTGATTGGTTCTTGTGGGAGAACAACTCCATCTGGCTCACTAACTTCACACACCATCAGGCTTCCAAGCAGCTCTCAAGGAAACTCAGTTTTCACACTCTATGCTTAGTGCCCTTTGAGTGCCTAGGACTGAAATGAAGCTTGGTGAGCATCCCACACAAACGAATGCTCCACATGCGGATTTCACATGCCACCAACTCCACATTCACAGGCAACTTCAGAGCCACAGCCATTTTCAGATAGCCCTCAATTCAAAGGCTCTAGACGCAAATATTGGTGTGAGAGCTAATTCAATCAAGGAAACACTGCATGTTGGTGAAGGGCATATTGAAGAAGGATCAGCCGAGTGGTTCTTGTGGGAGAACAACTCCATTTGGCTCACTAACTTCACACACCATCAGGCTTCCAAGCAGCTCTCAAGGAAACTCAGTTTTCACACTCTATGCTTAGTGCCCTTTGAGTACCTAGGACTGAAATGAAGCTTGGTGAGCATCCCACACAAACGAATGCTCCACATGCGGGTTTCACATGCCACCAACTTCACATTCTCACGCAACTTCAGCGCCACAGCCGTTTTCAGATAGCCCTCAATGCAAAGGCTCTAGACGCAAATCTTGGTGTGAGAGCTAATTCAATCAAGGAAACACTGCATGTTGGTGAAGGGCATATTGAAGAAGGATCAGCCGAGTGGTTCTTGTGGGAGAACAACTCCATTTGGCTCACTAACTTCACACACCATCAGGCTTCCAAGCAGCTCTCAAGGAAACTCAGTTTACACACTCTATGCTTAGTGCCCTTTGAGTGCATTATCTAGGAATGAACATGGTAGAGCATCCCACACAAACGAATGCTCCACATGCGGGTTTCACATGCCACCAACTCCACATTCTCAGGCAACTTCAGCGCCACAGCCGTTTTCAGATAGCCCTCAATGCAAAGGCTCTAGATGCATATATTGGTGTGAGAGTTAATTCAATCAAGGAAACACTGCATGTTGGTGAAGGGCATATTGAAGAAGGATCAGCCGAGTGGTTCTTGTGGGAGAACAACTCCATTTGGCTCACTAACTTCACACACCATCAGGCTTCCAAGCAGCTCTCAAGGAAACTCAGTTTTCACACTCTATGCTTAGTGCCCTTTCAGTGCATTATCTAGGAATGAAACTGGTAGAGCATGCCACACAAACGAATGCTCCACATGCGGGTTTCACATGCCACCAACTCCACATTGACAGGCAACTTCAGCGCCACAGCCGTTTTCAGATAGCCCTCAATGCAAAGGCTCTAGACGCAAATATTGGTGTGAGAGCTAATTCAATCAAGGAAACATTGCATGTTGGTGAAGGGCATATTGAAGAAGGATCAGCCGAGTGGTTCTTGTGGGAGAACAACTCCATTTGGCTCACTAACTTCACACACCATCAGTCTTCAAAGCAGCTCTCAAGGATATTCAGTTTTCACACTTTATGCTTAGTGCCCTTTGAGTGCCTAGGACTGAAATGAAGCTGGTAGAGCATCCCACACAAACGAATGCTCCACATGCAGGTTTCACATGCCACCAACTCCACATTCTCACGCAACTTCAGCGCCACAGCCGTTTTCAGATAGCCCTCAATGCAAAGGCTCTAGACACAAATATTGGTGTGAGAGCTAATTCAATCAAGGAAACACTGCATGTTGGTGAAGGGCATATTGAAGAAGGATCAGCCGAGTGGTTCTTGTGGGAGAACAACTCCATTTGGCTCACTAACTTCACACACCATCAGGCTTCCAAGCAGCTCTCAAGGAAACTCAGTTTACACACTCTATGCTTAGTGCCCTTTGAGTGCATTATCTAGGAATGAACCTGGTAGAGCATCCCACACAAACGAATGCTCCACATGCGGGTTTCACATGCCACCAACTCCACATTCTCAGGCAACTTCAGCGCCACAGCCGTTTTCAGATAGCCCTCAATGCAAAGGCTCTAGATGCATATATTGGTGTGAGAGTTAATTCAATCAAGGAAACACTGCATGTTGGTGAAGGGCATATTGAAGAAGGATCAGCCGAGTGGTTCTTGTGGGAGAACAACTCCATTTGGCTCACTAACTTCACACACCATCAGGCTTCCAAGCAGCTCTCAAGGAAACTCAGTTTTCACACTCTATGCTTAGTGCCCTTTGAGTGCATTATCTAGGAATGAAACTGGTAGAGCATGCCACACAAACGAATGCTCCACATGCGGGTTTCACATGCCACCAACTCCACATTCTCACGCAACTTCAGCGCCACAGCCGTTTTCAGATAGCCCTCAATGCAAAGGCTCTAGACGCAAATATTGGTGTGAGAGCTAATTCAATCAAGGAAACATTGCATGTTGGTGAAGGGCATATTGAAGAAGGATCAGCCGAGTGGTTCTTGTGGGAGAACAACTCCATTTGGCTCACTAACTTCACACACCATCAGGCTTCCAAGCAGCTCTCAAGGAAACTCAGTTTTCACACTCTATGCTTAGTGCACTTTGAGTGCATTATCTAGGAATGAACCTGGTAGAGCATCCCACACAAACGAATGCTCCACATGCGGGTTTCACATGCCACCAACTCCACATTCACAGGCAACTTCAGCGCCACAGCCGTTTTCAGATAGCCCTCAATGCAAAGGCTCTAGATGCATATATTGGTGTGAGAGTTAATTCAATCAAGGAAACAGTGCATGTTGGTGAAGGGCATATTGAAGAAGGATCAGCCGAGTGGTTCTTGTGGGAGAACAACTCCATTTAGCTCACTAACATCACACACCATCAGGCTTCCAAGCAGCTCTCAAGGAAACTCAGTTTTCACACTCTATGCTTAGTGCCCTTTGAGTGCATTATCTAGGAATGAAACTGGTAGAGCATGCCACACAAACGAATGCTCCACATGCGGGTTTCACATGCCACCAACTCCACATTGACAGGCAACTTCAGCGCCACAGCCGTTTTCAGATAGCCCTCAATGCAAAGGCTCTAGACGCAAATATTGGTGTGAGAGCTAATTCAATCAAGGAAACATTGCATGTTGGTGAAGGGCAAATTGAAGAAGGATCAGCCGAGTGGTTCTTGTGGGAGAACAACTCCATTTGGCTCACTAACTTCACACACCATCAGGCTTCCAAGCAGCTCTCAAGGATATTCAGTTTTCACACTTTATGCTTAGTGCCCTTTGAGTGCCTAGGACTGAAATGAAGCTGGTAGAGCATCCCACACAAACGAATGCTCCACATGCGGGTTTCACATGCCACCAACTCCACATTCTCACGCAACTTCAGCGCCACAGCCGTTTTCAGATAGCCCTCAATGCAAAGGCTCTAGACACAAATATTGGTGTGAGAGTTAATTCAATCAAGGAAACACTGCATGTTGGTGAAGGGCATATTGAAGAAGGATCAGCCGAGTGGTTCTTGTGGGAGAACAACTCCATTTGGCTCACTAACTTCACACACCATCAGGCTTCCAAGCAGCTCTCAAGGAAACTCAGTTTTCACACTCTATGCTTAGTGCCCTTTGAGTGCATTATCTAGGAATGAACCTGGTAGAGCATCCCACACAAACGAATGCTCCACATGCGGGTTTCACATGCCACCAACTCCACATTCACAGGCAACTTCAGCGCCACAGCCGTTTTCAGAGAGCCCTCAATGCAAAGGATCTAGACGCAAATATTGGTGTGAGAGCTAATTCAATCAAGGAAACACTGCATGTTGGTGAAGGGCATATTGAAGAAGAATCAGCCGAGTGGTTCTTGTGGGAGAACAACTCCATTTGGCTCACTAACTTCACACACCATCAGGCTTCCAAGCAGCTCTCAAGGAAACTCAGTTTTCACACTCTATGCTTAGTGCCCTTTGAGTGCATTATCTAGGAATGAACCTGGTAGAGCATCCCACACAAACGAATGCTCCACATGCGGGTTTCACATGCCACCAACTCCACATTCACAGGCAACTTCAGCGCCACAGCCATTTTCAGATAGCCCTCAATGCAAAGGCTCTAGACGCAAATATTGGTGTGAGAGCTAATTCAATCAAGGAAACACTGCATGTTGGTGAAGGGCATATTGAAGAAGGATCAGCCGAGTGGTTCTTGTGGGAGAACAACTCCATTTGGCTCACTAACTTCACACACCATCAGGCTTCCAAGCAGCTCTCAAGGAAACTCAGTTTTCACACTCTATGCTTAGTGCCCTTTGAGTACCTAGGACTGAAATGAAGCTTGGTGAGCATCCCACACAAACGAATGCTCCACATGCGGGTTTCACATGCCACCAACTTCACATTCTCAGGCAACTTCAGCGCCACAGCCGTTTTCAGATAGCCCTCAATGCAAAGGCTCTAGATGCATATATGGGGTGAGAGTTAATTCAATCAAGGAAACACTGTATGTTGGTGAAGGGCATATTGAAGAAGGATCAGCCGAGTGGTTCTTGTGGGAGAACAACTCCATTTGGCTCACTAACTTCACACACCATCAGGCTTCCAAGCAGCTCTCAAGGAAACTCAGTTTTCACACTCTATGCTTAGTGCCCTTTGAGTGCATTATCTAGGAATGAACCTGGTAGAGCATCCCACACAAACGAATGCTCCACATGCGGGTTTCACATGCCACCATCTCCACATTCTCAGGCAACTTCAGCGCCACAGCCGTTTTCAGATAGCCCTCAATGCAAAGGCTCTAGACGCAAATATTGGTGTGAGAGCTAATTCAATCAAGGAAACACTGCATGTTGGTGAAGGGCATATTGAAGAAGGATCAGCCGAGTGGTTCTTGTGGGAGAACAACTCCATTTGGCTCACTAACTTCACACACCATCAGGCTTCCAAGCAGCTCTCAAGGAAACTCAGTTTTCATACTCTATGCTTAGTGCGCTTTGAGTGCATTATCTAGGAATGAACCTGGTAGAGCATCCCACACAAACGAATGCTCCACATGCCGGTTTCACATGCCACCAACTCCACATTCTCACGCAACTTCAGCGCCACAGCCGTTTTCAGATAGCCCTCAATGCAAAGGCTCTAGACGCAAATATTGGTGTGAGAGCTAATTCAATCAAGGAAACACTGCATGTTGGTGAAGGGCATATTGAAGAAGGATCAGCCGAGTGGTTCTTGTGGGAGAACAACTCCATTTGGCTCACTAACTTCACACACCATCAGGCTTCCAAGCAGCTCTCAAGGAAACTCAGTTTTCACACTCTATGCTTAGTGCCCTTTGAGTACCTAGGACTGAAATGAAGCTTGGTGAGCATCCCACACAAACGAATGCTCCACATGCGGGTTTCACATGCCACCAACTTCACATTCTCAGGCATCTTCAGCGCCACAGCCGTTTTCAGATAGCCCTCAATGCAAAGGCTCTAGATGCATATATTGGTGTGAGAGTTAATTCAATCAAGGAAACACTGCATGTTGGTGAAGGGCATATTGAAGAAGGATCAGCCGAGTGGTTCTTGTGGGAGAACAACTCCATTTGGCTCACTAACTTCACACACCATCAGGCTTCCAAGCAGCTCTCAAGGAAACTCAGTTTTCACACTCTATGCTTAGTGCCCTTTGAGTGCATTATCTAGGAATGAAACTGGTAGAGCATCCCACACAAACGAATGCTCCACATGCGGGTTTCACATGCCACCAACTCCACATTGACAGGCAACTTCAGCGCCACAGCCGTTTTCAGATAGCCCTCAATGCAAACGCTCTAGACGCAAATATTGGTGTGAGAGCTAATTCAATCAAGGAAACATTGCATGTTGGTGAAGGGCATATTGAAGAAGGATCAGCCGAGTGGTTCTTGTGGGAGAACAACTCCATTTGGCTCACTAACTTCACACACCATCAGTCTTCCAAGCAGCTGTCAAGGATATTCAGTTTTCACACTTTATGCTTAGTGCCCTTTGAGTGCCTAGGACTGAAATGAACCTGGTAGAGCATCCCACACAAACGAATGCTCCACATGCCGGTTTCACATGCCACCAACTCCACATTCTCACGCAACTTCAGCGCCACAGCCGTTTTCAGATAGCCCTCAATGCAAAGGATCTAGACACAAATATTGGTGTGAGAGCTAATTCAATCAAGGAAACACTGCATGTTGGTGAAGGGCATATTGAAGAAGGATCAGCCGAGTGGTTCTTGTGGGAGAACAACTCCATTTGGCTCACTAACTTCACACACCATCAGGCTTCCAAGCAGCTCTCAAGGAAACTCAGTTTACACACTCTATGCTTAGTGCCCTTTGAGTGCATTATCTAGGAATGAACCTGGTAGAGCATCCCACACAAACGAATGCTCCACATGCGGGTTTCACATGCCACCAACTCCACATTCTCAGGCAACTTCAGCGCCACAGCCGTTTTCAGATAGCCCTCAATGCAAAGGCTCTAGATGCATATATTGGTGTGAGAGTTAATTCAATCAAGGAAACACTGCATGTTGGTGAAGGGCATATTGAAGAAGGATCAGCCGAGTGGTTCTTGTGGGAGAACAACTCCATTTGGCTCACTAACTTCACACACCATCAGGCTTCCAAGCAGCTCTCAAGGAAACTCAGTTTTCACACTCTATGCTTAGTGCCCTTTCAGTGCATTATCTAGGAATGAAACTGGTAGAGCATGCCACACAAACGAATGCTCCACATGCGGGTTTCACATGCCACCAACTCCACATTGACAGGCAACTTCAGCGCCACAGCCGTTTTCAGATAGCCCTCAATGCAAAGGCTCTAGACGCAAATATTGGTGTGAGAGCTAATTCAATCAAGGAAACATTGCATGTTGGTGAAGGGCATATTGAAGAAGGATCAGCCGAGTGGTTCTTGTGGGAGAACAACTCCATTTGGCTCACTAACTTCACACACCATCAGTCTTCAAAGCAGCTCTCAAGGATATTCAGTTTTCACACTTTATGCTTAGTGCCCTTTGAGTGCCTAGGACTGAAATGAAGCTGGTAGAGCATCCCACACAAACGAATGCTCCACATGCCGGTTTCACATGCCACCAACTCCACATTCTCACGCAACTTCAGCGCCACAGCCGTTTTCAGATAGCCCTCAATGCAAAGGCTCTAGACACAAATATTGGTGTGAGAGCTAATTCAATCAAGGAAACACTGCATGTTGGTGAAGGGCATATTGAAGAAGGATCAGCCGAGTGGTTCTTGTGGGAGAACAACTCCATTTGGCTCACTAACTTCACACACCATCAGGCTTCCAAGCAGCTCTCAAGGAAACTCAGTTTACACACTCTATGCTTAGTGCCCTTTGAGTGCATTATCTAGGAATGAACCTGGTAGAGCATCCCACACAAACGAATGCTCCACATGCGGGTTTCACATGCCACCAACTCCACATTCTCAGGCAACTTCAGCGCCACAGCCGTTTTCAGATAGCCCTCAATGCAAAGGCTCTAGATGCATATATTGGTGTGAGAGTTAATTCAATCAAGGAAACACTGCATGTTGGTGAAGGGCATATTGAAGAAGGATCAGCCGAGTGGTTCTTGTGGGAGAACAACTCCATTTGGCTCACTAACTTCACACACCATCAGGCTTCCAAGCAGCTCTCAAGGAAACTCAGTTTTCACACTCTATGCTTAGTGCCCTTTGAGTGCATTATCTAGGAATGAAACTGGTAGAGCATGCCACACAAACGAATGCTCCACATGCGGGTTTCACATGCCACCAACTCCACATTCTCACGCAACTTCAGCGCCACAGCCGTTTTCAGATAGCCCTCAATGCAAAGGCTCTAGACGCAAATATTGGTGTGAGAGCTAATTCAATCAAGGAAACATTGCATGTTGGTGAAGGGCATATTGAAGAAGGATCAGCCGAGTGGTTCTTGTGGGAGAACAACTCCATTTGGCTCACTAACTTCACACACCATCAGGCTTCCAAGCAGCTCTCAAGGAAACTCAGTTTTCACACTCTATGCTTAGTGCCCTTTGAGTGCATTATCTAGGAATGAACCTGGTAGAGCATCCCACACAAACGAATGCTCCACATGCGGGTTTCACATGCCCCCAACTCCACATTCACAGGCAACTTCAGCGCCACAGCCGTTTTCAGATAGCCCTCAATGCAAAGGCTCTAGATGCATATATTGGTGTGAGAGTTAATTCAATCAAGGAAACAGTGCATGTTGGTGAAGGGCATATTGAAGAAGGATCAGCCGAGTGGTTCTTGTGGGAGAACAACTCCATTTAGCTCACTAACATCACACACCATCAGGCTTCCAAGCAGCTCTCAAGGAAACTCAGTTTTCACACTCTATGCTTAGTGCCCTTTGAGTGCATTATCTAGGAATGAAACTGGTAGAGCATGCCACACAAACGAATGCTCCACATGCGGGTTTCACATGCCACCAACTCCACATTGACAGGCAACTTCAGCGCCACAGCCGTTTTCAGATAGCCCTCAATGCAAAGGCTCTAGACGCAAATATTGGTGTGAGAGCTAATTCAATCAAGGAAACATTGCATGTTGGTGAAGGGCATATTGAAGAAGGATCAGCCGAGTGGTTCTTGTGGGAGAACAACTCCATTTGGCTCACTAACTTCACACACCATCAGGCTTCCAAGCAGCTCTCAAGGATATTCAGTTTTCACACTTTATGCTTAGTGCCCTTTGAGTGCCTAGGACTGAAATGAAGCTGGTAGAGCATCCCACACAAACGAATGCTCCACATGCGGGTTTCACATGCCACCAACTCCACATTCTCACGCAACTTCAGCGCCACAGCCGTTTTCAGAGAGCCCTCAATGCAAAGGCTCTAGACACAAATATTGGTGTGAGAGTTAATTCAATCAAGGAAACACTGCATGTTGGTGAAGGGCATATTGAAGAAGGATCAGCCGAGTGGTTCTTGTGGGAGAACAACTCCATTTGGCTCACTAACTTCACACACCATCAGGCTTCCAAGCAGCTCTCAAGGAAACTCAGTTTTCACACTCTATGCTTAGTGCCCTTTGAGTGCATTATCTAGGAATGAACCTGGTAGAGCATCCCACACAAACGAATGCTCCACATGCGGGTTTCACATGCCACCAACTCCACATTCACAGGCAACTTCAGCGCCACAACCGTTTTCAGAGAGCCCTCAATGCAAAGGATCTAGACGCAAATATTGGTGTGAGAGCTAATTCAATCAAGGAAACACTGCATGTTGGTGAAGGGCATATTGAAGAAGAATCAGCCGAGTGGTTCTTGTGGGAGAACAACTCCATTTGGCTCACTAACTTCACACACCATCAGGCTTCCAAGCAGCTCTCAAGGAAACTCAGTTTTCACACTCTATGCTTAGTGCCCTTTGAGGGCATTATCTAGGAATGAACCTGGTAGAGCATCCCACACAAACGAATGCTCCACATGCGGGTTTCACATGCCACCAACTCCACATTCACAGGCAACTTCAGCGCCACAGCCATTTTCAGATAGCCCTCAATGCAAAGGCTCTAGACGCAAATATTGGTGTGAGAGCTAATTCAATCAAGGAAACACTGCATGTTGGTGAAGGGCATATTGAAGAAGGATCAGCCGAGTGGTTCTTGTGGGAGAACAACTCCATTTGGCTCACTAACTTCACACACCATCAGGCTTCCAAGCAGCTCTCAAGGAAACTCAGTTTTCACACTCTATGCTTAGTGCCCTTTGAGTGCATTATCTAGGAATGAACCTGGTAGAGCATCCCACACAAACGAATGCTCCACATGCGGGTTTCACATGCCACCATCTCCACATTGACAGGCAACTTCAGCGCCACAGCCGTTTTCAGATAGCCCTCAATGCAAAGGCTCTAGACGCAAATATTGGTGTGAGAGCTAATTCAATCAAGGAAACACTGCATGTTGGTGAAGGGCATATTGAAGAAGGATCAGCCGAGTGGTTCTTGTGGGAGAACAACTCCATTTGGCTCACTAACTTCACACACCATCAGGCTTCCAAGCAGCTCTCAAGGAAACTCAGTTTTCATACTCTATGCTTAGTGCGCTTTGAGTGCATTATCTAGGAATGAACCTGGTAGAGCATCCCACACAAACGAATGCTCCACATGCCGGTTTCACATGCCACCAACTCCACATTCTCACGCAACTTCAGCGCCACAGCCGTTTTCAGATAGCCCTCAATGCAAAGGCTCTAGACGCAAATATTGGTGTGAGAGCT